>NC_088240.1:80940362-81012862 GCF_036934945.1 Oncorhynchus masou masou | reverse complement strand
CTGTTCCTTCTTTTTCCGTAGTGTATTTCTGTATTGTTTTAGTGATTCACCATGGTGAAGGCGTAGACTCAGGTTTTCCGGGTCTCTATGTCTTTGGTTGGACAGGTTTCTCGATTTCTTTCTTAGATTTTTGCATTCTTCATCAAACCATTTGTCATTGTTGTTAATTTTCTTCGGTTTTCTATTTGAGATTTTTAGATTTGATAGGGTAGCTGAAAGGTCAAATATACTGTTAAGATTTTCTACTGCCATGTTTACACCTTCACTATTACAGTGGAACGTTTTACCCAGGAAATTGTCTAAAAGGGATTGAATTTGTTGTTGCCTAATTGTTTTTGGTAGGTTTCCAAACTGCATTCCTTCCATCTATAGCATTTCTTAATGTTACTCAGTTCCTTTGGCTTTGATGCCTCATGATTGAGTATTGCTCTGTTTAAGTAGACTGTGATTTTGCTGTGGTCTGATAGGGGTGTCAGTGGGCTGACTGTGAACGCTCTGAATGACTCTGGGTTGAGGTCAGTGATAAAGTAGTCTACAGTACTACTGCCAAGAGATGAGCTATATGTGTACCTACCATAGGAGTCCCCTCGAAGCCTACCATTGACTATGTACATACCCAGCGTGCGACAGAGCTGCAGGAGTTGTGACCCGTTTTTGTTGGTTATGTTGTCATAGTTGTGCCTAGGGGGGGGGGGGGGCGCAACAACAAATTCAATCCCTTTTAGAAAATTTCCTGGGTAAAAAGTTCCACTGTAATAGTGAAGGTGTAAACTCTCTCACTCCCCCCTCCCTCATTCCCGCCCTCTATCTCCTCTCCCCTTCTTCCCCCTCCCATCCATCTCCCTCGTCTCTCCCTCTTCCCCTCCCTCTCTCTCTCTCTCTGCACCTCTCCCGTCCCTTCCTCCTCTCCTCTGCTACTCTCTCTCCTCTCCTGCCTTCCCCACACTCTCTCCCTCCTTTGAGTCATCCCCTTTCTCCCCCTTCTTTCTCCTCTCCTGCCTCCCTTCTCCTCCCTCCCCCTTCCCCTTCCCCTCCCTCTCTCCTCCCTCCTCTCTCTTTCGCTCAGTACATGTGGATGATTCGTGTGGTCAGATGGAACAGTAGATTCGAAACGCGGATGGATCTAAATAATGGTCTGTCCATCTGTCTCTCTCTCTCTCCTACTCTCTCTCTCTGTCTCTCTCTCTCTCAATTCAATTCAATTCAAGGGCTTTATTGGCATGGGAAACATGTGTTAACATTGCCAAAGCAAGTGAGGTAGATAATATACAAAAGTGAAATAAACAATAAAAATTAACAGTAAACATCACACATACAGAAGTTTCAAAACGATAAAGACATTACAAATGTCATATTATGCATATATACAGTGTTGTAACAATATACAAATGGTTAAAGGACACAAGATAACATGAATAAGCATAAATATGGGTTGTATTTACAATGGTGTTTGTTCTTCACTGGTTGCCCTTTTCTTGTGGAAACGGGTCACAAATCTTGCTGCTGTGATGGCACACTGTGGAATTTCACCCAGTAGATATGGGAGTTGATCAAAATTGGATTTGTTTTCGAATTCTTTGTGGATCTGTGTAATCTGAGGGAAATATGTCTCTAATTTGGTCATACATTGGGCAGGAGGTTAGGAAGTGCAGCTCAGTTTCCACCTCATTTTGTGGGCAGTGTGCACATATCCTTTATTCTCTTGAGAGCCATGTCTGCCAATGGCGCCCTCTCAATAGCAAGGCTATGCTCACTGAGTCTGTACATAGTCAAAGCTTTCCTTAATTTTGTGTCAGTCACAGTGGACAGGTATTCTGCCACTGTGTACTCTCTGTTTAGGGCCAAATAGCATTCTAGTTTGCTCTGTTTTTTTGTTCATTCTTTCCAATGTGTCAAGTAATTATCTTTTTGTTTTCTTATGATTTGGTTGGGTCTAATTGTGCTGCTGTCTTGGGGCTCTGTAGGGTGTGTTTGTGTTTTTGAACAGAGCCCCAGGACCAGCTTGCTTTGGGGACTCTTCTCCAGGTTCATCTGGAGAAGAGAGTCTCAATTTGGTATGCAGAGTCTCAATTTGTGTATGTGTACTGTGTGTATGTGTGACGGTGTGTGTGTACAGTATGTGTATGTGTACTGTGTGTATATGTGACAGTGTGTACAGTATGTGTATGTGTATGTGTACTGTGTGTATATGTGACGTGTGTGTGTACAGTATGTGTATGTCTATGTGTACTGTGTGTATATGTGACTGTGTGTACAGTATGTGTATGTGTATGTGTACTGTGTGTATATGTGACGTGTGTGTGTACAGTATGTGTATGTGTATGTGTACTGTGTGTATATGTGACGTGTGTGTGTACAGTATGTGTACTTTTTGTATATGTGACAGTGTGTGTGTGTACAGTATGTTACAGACCTATATCAATCCTGCCCTGCCTATCTAAGGTCTTCGAAAGCCAAGTCAACAAACAGGTCACTGATCATCTCGAATCCCACCGTACCTTCTCGGCTGTGCAATCTGGTTTCCGAGCCGGTCACGGGTGCACCTCAGCCACGCTCAAGGTACTAAACGATATCATAACAGCCATCGATAAAAGACAGTACTGTGCAGCCGTCTTCATCGACCTTGCCAAGGCTTTCGACTCTGTCAATCACCATATTCTTATAGGCAGACTCAGTAGCCTCGGTTTTTCTGTTTACTGCCTTGCCTGGTTCACCAACTACTTTGCAGACAGAGTTCAGTGTGTCAAATCGGAGGGCATGCTGTCCGGTCCTCTGGCAGTCTCTATGGGGGTGCCACAGGGTTCAATTCTCGGGCCGACTCTTTTCTCTGTATATATCATTGATGTTGCTCTTTCTGCGGGCGATTCCCTGATCCACCTCTATGCAGACGACACCATTCTACATACTTCCGTCCCGTCCTTGGACACTGTGCTATCTAACCTCCAAACGAGCTTCAATACCATACAACACTCCTTCCGTGGCCTCCAACTGCTCTTAAACGCTAGTAAAACCAAATGCATGCTTTTCAACCGTTCGCTGCCTGCACCCGCACGCCTGACTAGCATCACCACCCTGGATGGTTCCGACCTAGAATATGTGGACATCTATAAGTACCTAGGTGTCTGGCTAGACTGTAAACTCTCCTTCCAGACTCATATCAAACATCTCCAATCGAAAATCAAATCTAGATTCGGCTTTCTATTCCGCAACAAAGCCTCCTTCACTCACGCCGCCAAACTTAGCCTAGTAAAACTGACTATCCTACCGATCCTCGACTTTGGCGACGTCATCTAGAAAATAGCTTCCAACACTCTACTCAGCAAACTGGATGCAGTTTATCACAGTGCCATCCGTTTTGTCACTAAAGCACCTTATACCACCCACCACTGCGACCTCTAGTCGGCTGGCCCTCGCTACATATTCGTCGCCAGACCCACTGGTTCCAGGTCATCTACAAGTTCATGCTAGGTAAAGCTCCGCCTTATCCCAGTTCACTGGTCACGATGGGACACCCATCCGTAGCACGGGCTCCAGCAGGTGTATCTCATTGATCATCCCTAAAGCCAACACCTCATTTGGACGCCTTTCATTACAGTTCTCTGCTGCCTGTGACTGGAACGAATTGCAAAAATCCCTGAAGTTGGAGACTTTTATCTCCCTCACCAACTTCAAACATCTGCTATCTGAGCAGCTAACCGATCGCTGCAGCTGTACATAGTCTATTGGTAAATAGCCCACCCAATTTTACCTACCTCATCCCCATACTGTTTTCATTTATTTACTTTTCTGCTCTTTTGCACACCAATATCTCTACCTGTACATGACCATCTGATCATTTATCACTCCAGTGTTAATCTGCAAAATTGTAATTATTTGCCTACCTCCTCATGCCTTTTGCACACAATGTATATAGCCTCTCTTTTTTCTACTGTGTTATTGACTTGTTTATTGTTTACTCCCATGTGTAACTCTGTGTTGTCTGTTCACACTGCTATGCTTTATCTTGGCCAGGTTGCAGTTGCAAATGAGAACTTGTTCTCAACTAGCCTACCTGGTTAAATAAAGGTGAAATAAAAAAATAAAAAAAATAAAAAATGTGTGCTGTGTGTATATGTGACGGTGTGTGTGTACAGTATGTGTATGTGTAATGTGTGTATATGTGACGGTGTGTGTGTGTACAGTATGTGTATGTGTACTGTGTGTATATGTGACGGTGTGTGTGTACAGTATGTGTGCTGTGTGTATATGTGATGGTGTGTGTACAGTATGTGTATGTGTGCTGTGTGTATATGTGACGGTGTGTGTGTGTACAGTATGTGTGCTGTGTGTATATGTGACGGTGTGTGTGTGTACAGTATGTGTATGTGTACTGTGTGTATATGTGACGGTGTGTGTGTGTGTACAGTATGTGTATGTGTGCTGTGTGTATATGTGACGGTGTGTGTGTGTACAGTATGTGTACTGTGTGTATATGTGACGGTGTGTGTGTGTACAGTATGTGTATGTGTACTGTGTGTATACGTGACGGTGTGTGTGTGTACAGTATGTGTATGTGTACTGTGTGTATATGTGACGGTGTGTGTGTACAGTATGTGTGCTGTGTGTATATGTGATGGTGTGTGTACAGTATGTGTATGTGTGCTGTGTGTATATGTGACGGTGTGTGTGTGTACAGTATGTGTGCTGTGTGTATATGTGACGGTGTGTGTGTGTACAGTATGTGTATGTGTACTGTGTGTATATGTGACGGTGTGTGTGTGTACAGTATGTGTATGTGTGCTGTGTGTATATGTGACGGTGTGTGTGTGTACAGTATGTGTACTGTGTGTATATGTGACGGTGTGTGTGTGTACAGTATGTGTATGTGTACTGTGTGTATATGTGACGGTGTGTGTGTGTACAGTATGTGTACTGTGTGTATATGTGACGGTGTGTGTGTGTACAGTATGTGTATGTGTACTGTGTGTATATGTGACGGTGTGTCTGTGTACAGTATGTGTATGTGTGCTGTGTGTATATGTGATGGTGTGTGTGTTCAGTATGTGTATGTGTGCTGTGTGTATATGTGACGGTGTGTGTTCAGTATGTGTGCTGTGTGTATATGTGACGGTGTGTGTTCAGTATGTGTACTGTGTGTATATGTGACGGTGTGTGTGTGTACAGTATATGTGCTGTGTGTATATGTGACGGTGTGTGTGTGTACAGTATATGTGTACTGTGTGTATATGTGACGGTGTGTGTGTTCAGTATGTGTATGTGTACTGTGTGTATATGTGACGGTGTGTGTTCAGTATGTGTACTGTGTGTATATGTGACAGTGTGTACAGTATGTGTATGTGTATGTGTGCTGTGTGTATATGTGACGGTGTGTGTGTGTACAGTATGTGTACTGTGTGTATATGTGACGGTGTGTGTGTTCAGTATGTGTACTGTGTGTATATGTGACGGTGTGTGGGTTTTGGTGAGTGAGGATCTGATGGAGATTTTAGCAGACATGTTTCTGTCTCTAGGAACTAAAAGCTATTTAATTATTCCCTTTCGGGATATTTAAATGGGCCGGACCACTTAAAATTATAGGATAGAGATGAAAATGCAGATTTCCATCAATTACTTTTTTCCCCATTTTCCTGTGAGTTATTACTGCGGAATGAGACACCAGCTGTGTGTGTGTGGGTGTGTGTGTGTGAGAGAGAGACCCAATCCACGTTCCCTTTGGTAACTCAGGCTTCATATGCCTGCCTAATTGCTCTAGGAAGAAATGTAAATAAAACACATGTTGTTCCTGGACTACAGCAGCCACTTCATAATGACATTATTTTAATAAACATTATCTCTAAGCTAGACTGAGAAAGTACAGTTGACGGGAACATACAGTATGATAGAAAACATGTGTCTAATTCCCGGGCTGCGTTCTGAAAGTTAGTTCTGAATGTAACATAACACTATGAATTTACGGTCAGATTGCTGTTATTGTCTATCTGCTGTTCCATTTGAGGTCTCCATATCTGTCTGTCTGTTTATCCTCCTCTCCTCTCGTCCTCTCTTCTCTTCCCTTCACTCATTACAGAGATGGGGGAAAAGTGATATCTTTCTAATGATTACCCTCTGCTCCTCTCCTCCTCTCCCCCTCTCCCCCTCTCTCTGTCAGTAAATGAGGGGAAGTGATATGGTTCTCTAATGACCAGTGTGAATAATGGAGATCTAAATAAAGACTCAGTTTAGTGTTAGAACGCTCCCTTCCTCTAGATCTCTTTCTCTATCCCCCCTCTCTCTCTCGCTCTCTCTCTCTCTCTCTCCTCTTTCTCTCTCTTTCTGTCGTTCTCCCTATTTTCTCTCCACAGCCTAATCACTTATCACTCCTTTCTTTCTCCTCTTTCCTCTCTTTCGTACTCTTTTTGGATTGTCTCTCAGATGTTTCTGAAACTTCTACCTCTCTCTGTTCTCTCTGTACCTCTACTCACCTCCATTACATCTTTCTCCCTCCGTCTCCTTTTCTCTCTTTGTCCATCAGTTTGTGATCTCATTCATTTTCTCTCCATTATAGCTTGTGTGTGTGTGTGTGTATGTATGTATGTGTGTGTGTGTGTGTGTGTGTGTGTGTGTGTGTGTGTGTGTGTGTGTGTGTGTGTGTGTGTATGTGTGTATGCATGTATGTGTCTGTGTGTGTGTGTGTGTGTGTGTGTGTGTGTGTGTATGTGTGTGTGTTCCACATATGCTTCAAATCACAGGAATGTTAAAACAAACGACATCTCTCCATGACTTTTCTACATCTACAATGGGGAGAGCAGAGGGGTTCAAAAGACATGAAATAGAAGAACGCAGAGAGAAAGGGGGAGACGGGGGGTAAAAACCGTGTATGTTTATTTTCTGCTTACTAAACTTCTCTTCCCTCTCTTTTTCTCTCTTTCTCTCTCTCACTGGGGTCAGGAGAACTTGAGTTATTAAAACGCCAACCTTTCCAACAAGATGCAATAAATCAAACTAAATATCTGGGGGAGGAGAGAGAGGGAGGGAGAGAGAGAACATGGGAAAGGGAGATTTAAAAGGAGGAGGATTTGATGGACAGAAGGTTTGGCAAAGAGGGAGAAGAGATGGAGTGAGAGGGAGAGGCTTTGTGAGGTGGAATAGAGGGTTGAGAGGAGGGTAGAGAAGATAATAGTGATGACCCTCCTCCTCTATCCTTCATGATGCTCTCAACTCATCCATCTCTCAGCTGATGTACAAGCAGCCTGACAAATCAACACTTCGCACTGTGTGACTCATTAAGATGCTGATTGGTCAGGAGACAGGTCACTCTCCCCATCAGTGAGAGGTCCTCAGGCACAATATGGATGGAGAAATATTGAGGGAGGGAGGGAGGTATGGAGGTATGGAGGGGAAAGGTCAGTTGGAGAGAGGAGGCTCAAGATATGAACAGTTGATGGGCCAGTTGGAAAAAGAAAGAGAAAGTGGATAGAGAGGAAGAGACAGAGGGATAGAGAGAGGGAGAGAGAGAGAGAGACAGAGAGACAGAGGGATAGAGAGAGAGAGAGAGAGCGTTCACAGTCAGCCCACTGACACCCCTATCAGACCACAGCAAAATCACAGTCTACCTAAACAGAGCAATACTCAATCATGAGGCATCAAAGCCAAAGGAACTGAGTAACATTAAGAAATGCTATAGATGGAAGGAATGCAGTTTGGAAACCTACCAAAAAAACAATTAGGCAACAACAAATTCAATCCCTTTTAGACAATATCCTGGGAAAAACGTTCCACTGTAATAGTGAAGGTGTAAACTTGGCAGTAGAAAATCTTAACCATATATTCGACCTCTCAGCTTCCCTATCAAATCTAAAAATCTCAAATAGAAAACTGAAGAAAATTAACAACAATGACAAATGGTTTGATGAAGAATGCAAAATTCCAAGAAAGAAATTGAGAAACCTGTCCAACCAAAAACATAGAGACCCGGAAAACCTGAGTCTACGCCTTCACTATGGTGAATCACTAAAACAATACAGAAATACACTACGGAAAAAGAAGGAACAGCATGTCAGAAATCAGCTCAATGTAATTGAAGAATCCATAGACTCTAACCACTTCTGGGAAAATTGGAAAACACTAAACAAACAACAACACGAAGAATTATCTATCCAAAATGGAGATGTATGGGTAAACCACTTCTCCAATCTTTTTGGCTCTATAACAAAGAATAAAGAGCAAAAACATATACATGATCAAATACAGATCTTAGAATCAACTATTAAAGACTACCAGAACCCACTGGATTCTCCAATAACATTGAATGAGTTACAGGACAAAATAAAAACCCTCCAACCCAAAAAGGCCTGTGGTGTTGATGGTATCCTCAATGAAATGATCAAATATACAGACAACAAATTCCAATTGGCTATACTAAAACTCTTTAACATCATCCTTAGCTCTGGCATCTTCCCCAATATTTGGAACCAAGGACTGATCACCCCAATCCACAAAAATGGAGACAAATTTGACCCCAATAACTACCGTGGAATATGTGTCAACAGTAACCTTGGGAAAATCCTCTGCATTATCATTAACAGCAGACTCGTACACTTCCTCAATGAAAACAATGTACTGAGCAAATGTCAAATTGGCTTTTTACCAAATTACCGTACAACAGACCATGTATTCACCCTGCACACCCTAATTGACAACCAAACAAACCAAAACAAAGGCAAAGTCTTCTCATGCTTTGTTGATTTCAAAAAAGCCTTCGACTCAATTTGGCATGAGGGTCTGCTATACAAACTGATGGAAAGTGGTGTTGGGGGTAAAACATACGACATCATAAAATCCATGTACACAAACAACAAGTGTGCGGTTAAAATTGGCAAAAAACACACACATTTTTCACACAGGGTCGTGGGGTGAGACAGGGATGCAGCTTAAGCCCCACCCTCTTCAACATATATATCAACGAACTGGCGCGGGCACTAGAAAAGTCTGCAGCACCCGGCCTCACCCTACTAGAATCTGAAGTCAAATGTCTGCTGTTTGCTGATGATCTGGTGCTTCTGTCACCAACCAAGGAGGGCCTACAGCAGCACCTAGATCTTATGCACAGATTCTGTCAGACCTGGGCCCTGACAGTAAATCTCAGTAAGACCAAAATAATGGTGTTCCAAAAAAGGTCCAGTCACCAGGACCACAAATACAAATTCCATCTAGACACTGTTGCCCTAGAGCACACAAAAAACTATACATACCTTGGCCTAAACATCAGCGCCACAGGTAACTTCCACAAAGCTGTGAACGATCTGAGAGACAAGGCAAGAAGGGCATTCTATGCCATCAAAAGGAACATAAATTTCAACATACCAATTAGGATTTGGCTAAAAATACTTGAATCAGTCATAGAGCACATTGCCCTTTATGGTTGCGAGGTCTGGGGTCCGCTCACCAACCAAGACTTCACAAAATGGGACAAACACCAAATTGAGACTCTGCACGCAGAATTCTGCAAAAATATCCTCTGTGTACAACGTAGAACACCAAATAATGCATGCAGAGCAGAATTAGGCCGATACCCACTAATTATCAAAATCCAGAAAAGAGCTGTTAAAATCTATAACCACCTAAAAGGAAGCGATTCCCAAACCTTCCACAACAAAGCCATCACCTACAGAGAGATGAACCTGGAGAAGAGTCCCCTAAGCAAGCTGGTCCTGGGGCTCTGTTCACAAACACACCCTACAGAGCCCCATGACAGCAGCACAATTAGACCCAACCAAATCATGAGAAAACAAAAAGATAATTACTTGACAGATTGGAAAGAATTAACAAAAAAACAGAGCAAACTAGAATGCTATTTGGCCCTACACAGAGAGTACACAGCGGCAGAATACCTGACCACTGTGACTGACCCAAAATTATGGAAAGCTTTGACTATGTACAGACTCAGCGAGCATAGCCTTGCTATTGAGAAAGGCCGCCGTAGGCAGACATGGCTCTCAAGAGAAGACAGGCTATGTGCTCACTGCCCACAAAATGAGGTGGAAACTGAGCTGCACTTCCTAACCTCCTGCCCAATGTATGACCATATTAGAGAGACATATTTCCCTCAGATTACACAGATCCACAAAGAATTCGAAAACAAATCCAATTTTGAAAAACTCCCATATCTACTGGGTGAAATTCCACAGTGTGCCATCAGAGCAGCAAGATGTGTGACCTGTTGCCACGAGAAAAGGGCAACCAGTGAAGAACACGCACCATTGTAAATACAACCCATATCTATGCTTATTTATTTTATCTTGTATCCTTTACCATTTGCACATTGTAAAAACACTGTATATATGTACATAATATGACATTTGTAATGTCTTTATTGTTTTGAAACTTCTGTATGTGTGATGTCTACTGTTAATTTTTATTGTTTATTTCACTTTATATATTATCTACCTTACTTGCTTTGGCAATGTCAACACATGTTTCCCATGCCAATAAAGCCCCTTGAATTGAATTGAATTGAGAGAGAGAGAGAGAGGCAGAGAGAGAGAGAGAGAGAGAGAAAAGGGTGAGACAGAGGGATAGAGAGAGAGGGAGAGAGAGAGAGAGGGATAGAGAGAGAGAGAGAGACAGAGAGACAGAGAGACAGAGGGTTAGAGAGAGAGAGACAGGTTGATAGAGAAAGCGAGAGAGAGAGAGAGAGAGAGAGGGGGGTTAGAGAGAGAGAGAGACAGAGAGACAGAGGGATAGAGAAAGTGAGAGAGAGAGGGATAGAGGGATAGATAGAGAGAGAGAGTGGGAGAGAGAGAGTTAGAGAGAGAGAGAAAGAGAGAGAGAGAGAAAGAGCGAGAGAGAGACAGAGAGACAGAGAGACAGAGGGTTAGAGAAAGAGAGAGGTTGATAGAGAAAGTGAGAGAGAGAGAGAGAGAGAGAGAGAGAGAGAGAGAGAGAGAGAGATAGAGAAAAGGGTGAGACAGAGGGATAGAGAGAGAGGGAGGGAGAGAGAGAGAGAGGGTTAGAGAGAGAGAGACAGAGGGATAGAGAAAGCGAGAGAGAGAAGGATAGAGTGATAGATAGAGAGAGAGAGAGAGAGAGAGAGAGAGAGAGAGGGATGGGCAAAGTGAGAGAGAGAGAGAGAGAGAGAGAGAGAGAGAGAGAGAGAAAAGGGTGAGACAGAGGGATAGAGAGAGAGGGAGAGAGAGAGAGAGAGGGATAGAGAGAGACAGAGAGACAGAGAGACAGAGAGACAGAGGGTTAGAGAGAGAGAGACAGGTTGATAGAGAAAGCGAGAGAGAGAGAGAGAGAGAGAGAGAGAGAGAGAGAGAGAGAGAGAGAGAGAGAGAGAGAGAGAGAGAGAGAGAGAGAGAAAAGGGTGAGACAGAGGGATAGAGAGAGAGAGGGATAGAGAGAGAGAGGGTTAGAGAGTGAGAGACAGAGGGATAGAGAAAGCGAGAATGAGAGAGAGGGATAGAGGGGTAGATAGAGAGAGAGAGTGGGAGAGAGAGAGAGATGCTTATTTATTTTATCTTATGTCCTTTACCATTTGTACATTGTAAAAACACTGTATATATATATATATATATATATATATATATATATATATATATATATATATATATATATATAATATGACATTTGTAATGTCTTTATTGATTTGAAACTTCTGTATGTGTGATATCTACTGTTAATTTTTATTGTTTATTTCACTTTATATATTATCTACCTTACTTGCTTTGGCAATGTTAACATGGCATGTTACCCATGCCAATAAAGCCCCTTGAATTGAATTGAATTGAGAGAGAGAGAGAGAGAGAGAGAGAGAGAGAGAGAGAGAGAGAGAGAGACAGAGAGACAGAGAGTTAGAGAGAGAGAGACAGGTTGATAGAGAAAGAGAGAGAGAGAGAGAGAGAGAGAGAGAGAGAGAGAGAGAGAGAGAGAGAGAAAAGGGTGAGACAGAGGGATAAAGAGAGAGGGGGGAGAGAGAGAGTGAAAAGGGTGAGACAGAGAGACAGAGAAAAAAAGCCCACAGTGCATTGTATGCAATAAAAAGGAAATTATTCAAAATCAACATCCCAATTAGAATTTGGACGAAAATATTTGACAGTGTAATCCTACCAATAGCTCTTTACGGAAGTGAGGTTTGGGGGCCACTCAATAAACTGGACTTTAAAATGTGGGACAAACATCCAATTGAAGCCCAACATGCAGAATTCTGTTGGAAAATCCTACAAATCCTATGATTGTTATAAGCATAATTACTATTATTGTTATTGTTTAGATTATTATTCCAAATAGTAGTGGTACAGGTAGTATGGGTGGTAATGGTAAGGATAATTATAGCAGTTTAGTGATGGTGGTGGTCGTAGTAGTAGTGGTGTGGGTGGTAATGGTAATGGTAGCAGTTTAGTGATGATGGTGGTGGTAGTAGTAGTAGTGGTGTGGGTGGTAATGGTAATGATAATGATAGCAGTTTAGTGATGGTGGTGGTAGTAGTAGTGGTATGGGTGGTATTGGTAATGATAGCAGTTTAGTGATGGTGGTGGTGGTAGTAGTAGTGGTGTGGGTGGTAATGGTAATGGTAATGATAACAGTTGAATGATGATGGTGGTAGTAGTAGTAGTGGTGTGGGTGGTAATGGTAATGGTAATGATAGCAGTTTAGTGATGGTGGTGGTAGTAGTAGTAGTGGTATGGGTGGTAATGGTAATGATAGCAGTTTAGTGATGGTGGTAGTAGTAGTAGTAGTGGTGTGGGTGGTAATGGTAATGATAGCAGTTTAGTGATGGTGGTGGTAGTAGTGGTAGTATGGGTGGTGATGATAATGATAGCAGTTTAGTGATGTTGGTGGTGGTAGTAGTAGTGGTGTGGGTGGTAATGGTAATGATAATGATAGCAGTTTAGTGATGATGGTTGTGGAGGTAATAGTGGTATGGGTGGTAATTGTAATGATAGTAGTTTAGTTATGCTGGTGCTAGTAGTAGTGGTATGGGTGGTAATGGTAATTATAACAGTTTAATGATGATGGTGGTAGTAGTAGTGGTATGTGTGGTAATGGTAATGATAGCAGTTTAGTTATGCTGGTAGTAGTAATAGTGGTATGGGTGGTAATAGTAATGATAATGATAGCAGTTTAGTGATGGTGGTAGTAGTAGTAGTAGTGGTGTGGGTGGTAATGGTAATGATAGCAGTTTAATGATGATGGTGGTGGGAGTAGTAGTGCTATGGGTGGAAATGGTAATGATAGCAGTTTAGTTAGGTGGTGGTAGTAGTAGTGGTATGGGTGGTGATGATAATGATAATGATAGCAGTTTAGTGATGATGGTGTTGGTAGTAGTAGTGGTGTGGGTGGTAATGGTAATGATACTGAAAGCAGTTCTAGTGATGATGGTGGTGGTAGTAGTAGTGGTGTGGGGGGTAATGGTAATGATAGCCGTTTAATGATGATGGTGGTGGTAGTAGTAGCGGTATGGGTGGTAATTGTAATGATAGTAGTTTAGTGATGGTGGTAGTAGTAGTAGTAGTGGTGTGGGTGGTAATGGTAATGATAGCAGTTTAGTGATGGTGGTGTTAGTAGTAGTGATATGGATGGTAATGATAATGATAGCAGTTTAGTGATGGTGGTAGTAGTAGTAGTAGTGGTGTGGGTGGTAATGGTAATGATAGCAGTTTAGTGATGGTGGTAGTAGTAGTAGTAGTGGTGTGGGTGGTAATGGTAATGATAGCAGTTTAGTGATGGTGGTGTTAGTAGTAGTGATATGGATGGTAATAGTAATGATAATGATAGCAGTTTAGTGATGGTGGTGGTAGTTGTAGTAGTGGTGTGGGTGGTAATGGTAATGATAATGATAGCAGTTTAGTGATGGTGGAGGTAGTAGTCGTAGTGGTATGGGTGGTAATTGTAATGATAGTAGTTTAGTTATGCTGGTGGTAGTAGTAGTGGTATGGGTGGTAATGGTAATGATAATGATAGCAGTTTAGTGATGGTGGTGGTAGTAGTAGTAGTGGTATGGGTGGTAATGATAATGATAATGATGGCAGTTTAGTGATGGTGGTAGTAGTAGTAGTAGTGGTGTGGGTGGTAATGGTAATGATAGCAGTTTAGTGATGGTGGTGAAAGTAGTGGTGGTATGGGTGGTAATAGTAATGATAATGATAGCAGTTTAGTGATGGTGGTGGTAGTAAGTGATGGTGGTGATAGTAGTAGTAGTGGTATGGGTGGAAATGATAATGATTGCAGTTTAGTGATGGTGGTGGTGGTAGTAGTAATGGTGTGGGTGGTAATGGTAATGATAGCAGTTTAGTGATGATGGTGGTGGTAGTAGTAGTGGTATGGGTGGTAATAGTAATGATAGTAGTTTAGTTATGCTGGTGGTAGTAGTAGTGGTATGGGTGGTAATGGTAATGATAGCAGTTTAATGATGATGGTGGTAGTAGTAGTGGTATGTGTGGTAATGGTAATGATAGCAGTTTAGTTATGCTGGTAGTAGTAATAGTGGTATGGGTGGTAATAGTAATGATAATGATAGCAGTTTAGTGATGGTGGTAGTAGTAGTAGTAGTGGTGTGGGTGGTAATGGTAATGATAGCAGTTTAATGATGATGGTGGTGGGAGTAGTAGTGCTATGGGTGGAAATGGTAATGATAGCAGTTTAGTTAGGTGGTGGTAGTAGTAGTGGTATGGGTGGTGATGATAATGATAATGATAGCAGTTTAGTGATGATGGTGTTGGTAGTAGTAGTGGTGTGGGTGGTAATGGTAATGATACTGAAAGCAGTTCTAGTGATGATGGTGGTGGTAGTAGTAGTGGTGTGGGGGGTAATGGTAATGATAGCCGTTTAATGATGATGGTGGTGGTAGTAGTAGCGGTATGGGTGGTAATTGTAATGATAGTAGTTTAGTGATGGTGGTAGTAGTAGTAGTAGTGGTGTGGGTGGTAATGGTAATGATAGCAGTTTAGTGATGGTGGTGTTAGTAGTAGTGATATGGATGGTAATGATAATGATAGCAGTTTAGTGATGGTGGTAGTAGTAGTAGTAGTAGTGGTGTGGGTGGTAATGGTAATGATAGCAGTTTAGTGATGGTGGTAGTAGTAGTAGTAGTGGTGTGGGTGGTAATGGTAATGATAGCAGTTTAGTGATGGTGGTGTTAGTAGTAGTGATATGGATGGTAATAGTAATGATAATGATAGCAGTTTAGTGATGGTGGTGGTAGTTGTAGTAGTGGTGTGGGTGGTAATGGTAATGATAATGATAGCAGTTTAGTGATGGTGGAGGTAGTAGTCGTAGTGGTATGGGTGGTAATTGTAATGATAGTAGTTTAGTTATGCTGGTGGTAGTAGTAGTGGTATGGGTGGTAATGGTAATGATAATGATAGCAGTTTAGTGATGGTGGTGGTAGTAGTAGTAGTGGTATGGGTGGTAATGATAATGATAATGATGGCAGTTTAGTGATGGTGGTAGTAGTAGTAGTAGTGGTGTGGGTGGTAATGGTAATGATAGCAGTTTAGTGATGGTGGTGAAAGTAGTCGTGGTATGGGTGGTAATAGTAATGATAATGATAGCAGTTTAGTGATGGTGGTGGTAGTAAGTGATGGTGGTGATAGTAGTAGTAGTGGTATGGGTGGAAATGATAATGATTGCAGTTTAGTGATGGTGGTGGTGGTAGTAGTAATGGTGTGGGTGGTAATGGTAATGATAGCAGTTTAGTGATGATGGTGGTGGTAGTAGTAGTGGTATGGGTGGTAATAGTAATGATAGCAGTTTAGTTATGCTGGTAGTAGTAGTAGTGGTATGTGTGGTAATGGTAATGATAGCAGTTTAATGATGATGGTGGTAGTAGTAGTGGTATGTGTGGTAATGGTAATGATAGCAGTTTAGTTATGCTGGTAGTAGTAGTAGTGGTATGGGTGGTGATGGTAATGATAGCAGTTTAGTGATGGTGGTGGTAGTAGTAGTGGTATGGGTGGTAATGGTAATGATAGCAGTTTAGTTATGTTGGTGGTGGTAGTAGTAGTGGTGTGGGTGGTAATGATAATTATAGCAGTTTAGTTATGGTGGTGGTAGTAGTAGTGGTATGGGTGGTGATGATAATGATAGCAGTTTAGTGATGATGGTAGTGGTAGTAGTAGTGGTGTGTGTGGTAATGGTAATGATAATGATAGCAGTTTAGTGATGATGGTGGTGGAAGTAGTAGTGTTATGGGTGGTAATTGTAATGATAGTAGTTTAGTTATGATGGTGGTAGTAGTAGTGGTATGGGTGGTGATGATAATGATAGCAGTTTAGTGATGATGGTGTTGGTAGTAGTAGTGGTGTGGGTGGTAATGGTAATGATAATGATAGCAGTTTAGTGATGATGGTGGTGGTAGTAGTAGTGGTGTGTGTGGTAATGGTAATGATACTGATAGCAGTTCTAGTGATGATGGTGGTGGTAGTAGTAGTGGTGTGGGGGGTAATGGTAATGATAGCCGTTTAATGATGATGGTGGTGGTAGTAGTAGTGGTATGTGTGGTAATGGTAATGATAGCAGTTTAGTTATGCTGGTAGTAGTAGTAGTGGTATGGTTGGTGATGTTAATGATAGCAGTTTAGTGATGGTGGTAGTAGTAGTAGTAGTGGTGTGGGTGGTAATGGTAATGATAATGATAGCAGTTCTAGTGATGATGGTGGTGGTAGTAGTAGTGGTGTGGGGGGTAATGGTAATGATAGCCGTTTAATGATGATGGTGGTGGTAGTAGTAGTGGTATGGGTGGTAATTGTAATGATAGTAGTTTAGTTATGCTGGTGGTAGTAGTAGTGGTATGGGTGGTAATGGTAATGATAGCAGTTTAATGATGATGGTGGTAGTAGTAGTGGTATGTGTGGTAATGGTAATGATAGCAGTTTAGTGATGATGGTGGTGGTAGTAGTAGTGGTGTGGGTGGTAATGGTAATGATACTGATAGCAGTTCTAGTGATGATGGTGGTGGTAGTAGTAGTGGTGTGGGGGGTAATGGTAATGATAGCCGTTAAATGATGATGGTGGTGGTAGTAGTAGTGGTATGAGTGGTAATTGTAATGATAGTAGTTTAGTTATGCTGGTGGTAGTAGTAGTGGAATGGGTGGTAATGGTAATGATAGCAGTTTAATGATGATGGTGGTAGTAGTAGTGGTATGTGTGGTAATGGTAATGATAGCAGTTTAGTTATGCTGGTAGTAGTAGTAGTGGTATGGTTGGTGATGTTAATGATAGCAGTTTAGTGATGGTGGTAGTAGTAGTAGTAGTGGTGTGGGTGGTAATGGTAATGATAGCAGTTTAGTGATGGTGGTGGTAGTAGTAGTGGTATGGATGGTAATAGTAATGATAATGATAGCAATTTAGTGATGGTGGTGGTAGTAGTAGTGGTGTGGGTGGTAATGGTAATGATAATGATAGCAGTTCTAGTGATGATGGTGGTGGTAGTAGTAGTGGTATGGGGGGTAATTGTAATGATAGTAGTTTAGTTATGCTGGTGGTAGTAGTAGTGGTATGGGTGGTAATTGTAATGATAGTAGTTTAGTTATGCTGGTGGTAGTAGTAGTGGTATGGGTGGTAATGGTAATGATAGCAGTTTAATGATGATGGTGGTAGTAGTAGTGGTATGTGTGGTAATGGTAATGATAGCAGTTTAGTGATGATGGTGGTGGTAGTAGTAGTGGTGTGGGTGGTAATGGTAATGATACTGATAGCAGTTCTAGTGATGATGGTGGTGGTAGTAGTAGTGGTGTGGGGGTAATGGTAATGATAGCCGTTTAATGATGATGATGGTGGTGGTAGTAGTAGTGGTATGGGTGGTAATTGTAATGATAGTAGTTTAGTTATGCTGGTGGTAGTAGTAGTGGTATGGGTGGTAATGGTAATGATAGCAGTTTAATGATGATGGTGGTAGTAGTAGTGGTATGTGTGGTAATGGTAATGATAGCAGTTTAGTTATGCTGGTAGTAGTAGTAGTGGTATGGTTGGTGATGTTAATGATAGCAGTTTAATGATGATGGTGGTAGTAGTAGTGGTATGTGTGGTAATGGTAATGATAGCAGTTTAGTGATGATGGTGGTGGTAGTAGTAGTGGTGTGGGTGGTAATGGTAATGATACTGATAGCAGTTCTAGTGATGATGGTGGTGGTAGTAGTAGTGGTGTGGGGGGTAATGGTAATGATAGCCGTTTAATGATGATGGTGGTGGTATTAGTAGTGGTATGAGTGGTAATTGTAATGATAGTAGTTTAGTCATGCTGGTGGTAGTAGTAGTGGAATGGGTGGTAATGGTAATGATAGCAGTTTAATGATGATGGTGGTAGTAGTAGTGGTAGGTGGGTAATGGTAATGATAGCAGTTTAGTTATGCTGGTAGTAGTAGTAGTGGTATGGTTGGTGATGTTAATGATAGCAGTTTAGTGATGGTGGTAGTAGTAGTAGTAGTGGTGTGGGTGGTAATGGTAATTATAGCAGTTTAGTGATGGTGGTGGTAGTAGTAGTGGTATGGATGGTAATAGTAATGATAATGATAGCAATTTAGTGATGGTGGTGGTAGTAGTAGTGGTGTGGGTGGTAATGGTAATGATAATGATAGCAGTTCTAGTGATGATGGTGGTGGTAGTAGTAGTGGTATGGGTGGTAATTGTAATGATAGTAGTTTAGTTATGCTGGTGGTAGTAGTAGTGGTATGGGTGGTAATGGTAATGATAGCAGTTTAATGATGATGGTGGTAGTAGTAGTGGTATGTGTGGTAATGGTAATGATAGCAGTTTAGTTATGCTGGTAGTAGTAGTAGTGGTATGGTTGGTGATGTTAATGATAGCAGTTTAGTGATGGTGGTAGTAGTAGTAGTAGTGGTGTGGGTGGTAATGGTAATGGTAGCAGTTTAGTGATGGTGGTGGTAGGAGTAGTGGTATGGATGGTAATAGTAATGATAATGATAGCAGTTTAGTGATGATGGTTGTGGAAGTAGTAGTGGTATGGGTGGTAATGGTAATGATAGCAGTTTAGTTATGGTGGTGGTAGTAGTAGTGGTATGGAAGGTAATAGTAATGATAATGATAGCAGTTTAGTGATGGTGGTGGTAGTAGTAGTAGTGGTGTGGGTGGTAATGGTAATGATAATGATAGCAGTTCTAGTGATGGTGGTGGTGGTAGTAGTAGTGGTATGGGTGGTAATTGTAATGATAGTAGTTTAGTTATGCTGGTGGTAGTAGTAGTGGTATGGGTGGTAATGGTAATGATAGCTGTTTATTGATGATGGTGGTAGTAGTAGTGGTATGTGTGGTAATGGTAATGATAGCAGTTTAGTGATGATGGTGGTGGTAGTAGTAGTGGTGTGGGTGGTAATGGTAATGATACTGATAGCAGTTCTAGTGATGATGGTGGTGGTAGTAGTAGTGGTGTGGGGGGTAATGGTAATGATAGCCGTTTAATGATGATGGAGGTGGTAGTAGTAGTGGTATGGGTGGTAATTGTAATGATAGTAGTTTAGTTATGCTGGTGGTAGTAGTAGTGGTATGGGTGGTAATGGTAATGATAGCAGTTTAATGATGATGGTGGTAGTAGTAGTGGTATGTGTGGTAATGGTAATGATAGCAGTTTAGTTATGCTGGTAGTAGTAGTAGTGGTATGGTTGGTGATGTTAATGATAGCAGTTTAGTGATGGTGGTAGTAGTAGTAGTAGTGGTGTGGGTGGTAATGGTAATGATAGCAGTTTAGTGATGGTGGTGGTAGTAGTAGTGGTATGGATGGTAATAGTAATGATAATGATAGCAATTTAGTGATGGTGGTGGTAGTAGTAGTGGTGTGGGTGGTAATGGTAATGATAACGATAGCAGTTCTAGTGATGATGGTGGTGGTAGTAGTAGTGGTATGGGTGGTAATTGTAATGATAGTAGTTTAGTTATGCTGGTGGTAGTAGTAGTGGTATGGGTGGTAATGGTAATGATAGCAGTTTAATGATGATGGTGGTAGTAGTAGTGGTATGTGTGGTAATGGTAATGATAGCAGTTTAGTTATGCTGGTAGTAGTAGTAGTGGTATGGTTGGTGATGTTAATGATAGCAGTTTAGTGATGGTGGTAGTAGTAGTAGTAGTAGTGTGGGTGGTGATGTTAATGATAGCAGTTTAGTGATGGTGGTAGTAGTAGTAGTAGTGGTGTGGGTGGTAATGGTAATGATAGCAGTTTAGTGATGGTGGTGGTAGTAGTAGTGGTATGGATGGTAATAGTAATGATAATGATAGCAATTTAGTGATGGTGGTGGTAGTAGTAGTGGTGTGGGTGGTAATGGTAATGATAATGATAGCAGTTCTAGTGATGATGGTGGTGGTAGTAGTAGTGGTATGGGTGGTAATTGTAATGATAGTAGTTTAGTTATGCTGGTGGTAGTAGTAGTGGTATGGGTGGTAATGGTAATGATAGCAGTTTAATGATGATGGTGGTAGTAGTAGTGGTATGTGTGGTAATGGTATTGATAGCAGTTTAGTTATGCTGGTAGTAGTAGTAGTGGTATGGTTGGTGATGTTAATGATAGCAGTTTAGTGATGGTGGTAGTAGTAGTAGTAGTAGTGTGGGTGGTAATGGTAATGGTAGCAGTTTAGTGATGGTGGTGGTAGGAGTAGTGGTATGGATGGTAATAGTAATGATAATGATAGCAGTTTAGTGATGATGGTTGTGGAAGTAGTAGTGGTATGGGTGGTAATGGTAATGATAGCAGTTTAGTTATGGTGGTGGTAGTAGTAGTGGTATGGAAGGTAATAGTAATGATAATGATAGCAGTTTAGTGATGGTGGTGGTAGTAGTAGTAGTGGTGTGGGTGGTAATGGTAATGATAATGATAGCAGTTCTAGTGATGGTGGTGGTGGTAGTAGTAGTGGTATGGGTGGTAATTGTAATGATAGTAGTTTAGTTATGCTGGTGGTAGTAGTAGTGGTATGGGTGGTAATGGTAATGATAGCAGTTTATTGATGATGGTAGTAGTAGTAGTGGTATGGTTGGTGATGTTAATGATAGCAGTTTAGTGATGGTGGTAGTAGTAGTAGTAGTGGTGTGGGTGGTAATGGTAATGATAGCAGTTTAATGATGATGGTGGTAGTAGTAGTGGTATGTGTGGTAATGGTAATGATAGCAGTTTAGTGATGATGGTGGTGGTAGTAGTAGTGGTGTGGGTGGTAATGGTAATGATACTGATAGCAGTTCTAGTGATGATGGTGGTGGTAGTAGTAGTGGTGTGGGGGGTAATGGTAATGATAGCCGTTTAATGATGATGGTGGTGGTAGTAGTAGTGGTATGGGTGGTAATTGTAATGATAGTAGTTTAGTTATGCTGGTGGTAGTAGTAGTGGTATGGGTGGTAATGGTAATGATAGCAGTTTAATGATGATGGTGGTAGTAGTAGTGGTATGTGTGGTAATGGTAATGATAGCAGTTTAGTTATGCTGGTAGTAGTAGTAGTGGTATGGTTGGTGATGTTAATGATAGCAGTTTAATGATGATGGTGGTAGTAGTAGTGGTATGTGTGGTAATGGTAATGATAGCAGTTTAGTGATGATGGTGGTGGTAGTAGTAGTGGTGTGGGTGGTAATAGTAATGATAATGATAGCAATTTAGTGATGGTGGTGGTAGTAGCAGTGGTGTGGGTGGTAATGGTAATGATAATGATAGCAGTTCTAGTGATGATGGTGGTGGTAGTAGTAGTGGTATGGGTGGTAATTGTAATGATAGTAGTTTAGTTATGCTGGTGGTAGTAGTAGTGGTATGGGTGGTAATGGTAATGATAGCAGTTTAATGATGATGGTGGTAGTAGTAGTAGTAGTGGTGTGGGTGGTAATGGTAATGATAGCAGTTTAGTGATGGTGGTGGTAGTAGTAGTGGTATGGATGGTAATAGTAATGATAATGATAGCAATTTAGTGATGGTGGTGGTAGTAGTAGTGGTGTGGGTGGTAATGGTAATGATAATGATAGCAGTTCTAGTGATGATGGTGGTGGTAGTAGTAGTGGTATGGGTGGTAATTGTAATGATAGTAGTTTAGTTATGCTGGTGGTAGTAGTAGTGGTATGGGTGGTAATGGTAATGATAGCAGTTTAATGATGATGGTGGTAGTAGAAGTGGTATGTGTGGTAATGGTAATGATAGCAGTTTAGTGATGATAGTGGTGGTAGTAGTAGTGGTGTGGGTGGTAATGGTAATGATACTGATAGCAGTTCTAGTGATGATGGTGGTGGTAGTAGTAGTGGTGTGGGGGGTAATGGTAATGATAGCCGTTTAATGATGATGGTGGTGGTAGTGGTAGTGGTATGGGTGGTAATTGTAATGATAGTAGTTTAGTTATGCTGGTGGTAGTAGTAGTGGTATGGGTGGTAATGGTAATGATAGCAGTTTAATGATGATGGTGGTAGTAGTAGTGGTATGTGTGGTAATGGTAATGATAGCAGTTTAGTTATGCTGGTGGTAGTAGTAGTGGTATGGGTGGTAATGGTAATGATAGCAGTTTAATGATGATGGTGGTAGTAGTAGTGGTATTTGTGGTAATGGTAATGATAGCAGTTTAGTGATGATGGTGGTGGTAGTAGTAGTGGTGTGGGTGGTAATGGTAATGATACTGATAGCAGTTCTAGTGATGATGGTGGTGGTAGTAGTAGTGGTGTGGGGGGTAATGGTAATGATAGCCGTTTAATGATGATGGTGGTGGTAGTAGTAGTGGTATGGGTGGTAATTGTAATGATAGTAGTTTAGTTATGCTGGTGGTAGTAGTAGTGGTATGGTTGGTGATGTTAATGATAGCAGTTTAGTGATGGTGGTAGTAGTAGTAGTAGTGGTGTGGGTGGTAATGGTAATGATAGCAGTTTAGTTATGTTGGTGGTAGTAGTAGTGGTATGGAAGGTAATAGTAATGATAATGATAGCAGTTTAGTGATGGTGGTGGTAGTAGTAGTAGTGGTGTGGGTGGTAATGGTAATGATAGCAGTTTAGTTAGGTGGTTGTAGTAGTAGTGGTATGGGTGGTGATGATAATGATAATGATAGCACTTTAGTGATGATGGTGTTGGTAGTAGTAGTGGTGTGGGGGGTAATGGTAATGATACTGATAGCAGTTCTAGTGATGATGGTGGTGGTAGTAGTGGTGGTGTGGGGGGTAATGGTAATGATAGCCGTTTAATGATGATGGTGGTGGTAGTAGTAGTGGTATGAGTGGTAATTGTAATGATAGTAGTTTAGTTATGCTGGTGGTAGTAGTAGTGGAATGGGTGGTAATGGTAATGATAGCAGTTTAATGATGATGGTGGTAGTAGTAGTGGTATGGGTGGTAATGATAATGATAGCAGTTTAGTGATGGTGGTAGTAGTAGTAGTAGTGGTGTGGGTGGTAATGGTAATGATAGCAGTTTAGTGATGGTGGTGTTAGTAGTAGTGATATGGATGGTAATAGTAATGATAATGATAGCAGTTTAGTGATGGTGGTGGTAGTAGTAGTAGTGGTGTGGGTGGTAATGATAATGATAATGATAGCAGTTTAGTGATGGTGGAGGTAGTAGTCGTTGTGGTATGGGTGGTAATTGTAATGATAGTAGTTTAGTTATGCTGGTGGTAGTAGTAGTGGTATGGGTGGTAATGGTAATGATAATGATAGCAGTTTAGTGATGGTGGTGGTAGTGGTATGGGTGGTAATGATAATGATAATGATGGCAGTTTAGTGATGGTGATAGTAGTAGTAGTAGTGGTGTGGGTGGTAATGGTAATGATAGCAGTTTAGTGATGGTGGTGGAAGTAGTGGTGGTATGGGTGGTAATAGTAACGATAATGATAGCAGTTTAGTGATGGTGGTGGTAGTAAGTGATGGTGGTGATAGTAGTAGTAGTGGTATGGGTGGAAATGATAATGATTGCAGTTTAGTGATGATGGTGGTGGTAGTAGTAGTGGTGTGGGTGGTAATGGTAATGATACTGATAGCAGTTCTAGTGATGATGGTGGTGGTAGTAGTGGTGGTGTGGGGGGTAATGGTAATGATAGCAGTTTAATGATGATGGTGGTGGTAGTAGTAGTGGTATGAGTGGTAATTGTAATGATAGTAGTTTAGTTATGCTGGTGGTAGTAGTAGTGGAATGGGTGGTAATGGTAATGATAGCAGTTTAATGATGATGGTGGTAGTAGTAGTTGTATGTGTGGTAATGGTAATGATAGCAGTTTAGTTATGCTGGTAGTAGTAGTAGTGGTATGGTTGGTGATGTTAATGATAGCAGTTTAGTGATGGTGGTAGTAGTAGTAGTAGTGGTGTGGGTGGTAATGGTAATGATAGCAGTTTAGTGATGGTGGTGGTAGTAGTAGTGGTATGGATCCTAATAGTAATGATAATGATAGCAATTTAGTGATGGTGGTGGTAGTAGTAGTGGTGTGGGTGGTAATGGTAATGATAATGATAGCAGTTCTAGTGATGATGGTGGTGGTAGTAGTAGTGGTATGGGTGGTAATTGTAATGATAGTAGTTTAGTTATGCTGGTGGTAGTAGTAGTGGTATGGGTGGTAATGGTAATGATAGCAGTTTAATGATGATGGTGGTAGTAGTAGTGGTATGTGTGGTAATGGTAATGATAGCAGTTTAGTTATGCTGGTAGTAGTAGTAGTGGTATGGTTGATGATGTTAATGATAGCAGTTTAGTGATGGTGGTAGTAGTAGTAGTAGTGGTGTGGGTGGTAATGGTAATGGTAGCAGTTTAGTGATGGTGGTGGTAGGAGTAGTGGTATGGATGGTAATAGTAATGATAATGATAGCAGTTTAGTGATGATGGTTGTGGAAGTAGTAGTGGTATGGGTGGTAATGGTAATGATAGCAGTTTAGTTATGGTGGTGGTAGTAGTAGTGGTATGGAAGGTAATAGTAATGATAATGATAGCAGTTTAGTGATGGTGGTGGTAGTAGTAGTAGTGGTGTGGGTGGTAATGGTAATGATAATGATAGAAGTTCTAGTGATGGTGGTGGTGGTAGTAGTAGTGGTATGGGTGTTAATTGTAATGATAGTAGTTTAGTTATGCTGGTGGTAGTAGTAGTGGTATGGGTGGTAATGGTAATGATAGCAGTTTATTGATGATGGTGGTAGTAGTAGTGGTATGTGTGGTAATGGTAATGATAGCAGTTTAGTGATGATGGTGGTGGTAGTAGTAGTGGTGTGGGTGGTAATGGTAATGATACTGATAGCAGTTCTAGTGATGATGGTGGTGGTAGTAGTAGTGGTGTGGGGGTAATGGTAATGATAGCCGTTTAATGATGATGGAGGTGGTAGTAGTAGTGGTATGGGTGGTAATTGTAATGATAGTAGTTTAGTTATGCTGGTGGTAGTAGTAGTGGTATGGGTGGTAATGGTAATGATAGCAGTTTAATGATGATGGTGGTAGTAGTAGTGGTATGTGTGGTAATGGTAATGATAGCAGTTTAGTTATGCTGGTAGTAGTAGTAGTGGTATGGTTGGTGATGTTAATGATAGCAGTTTAGTGATGGTGGTAGTAGTAGTAGTAGTGGTGTGGGTGGTAATGGTAATGATAGCAGTTTAGTTATGTTGGTGGTAGTAGTAGTGGTATGGAAGGTAATAGTAATGATAATGATAGCAGTTTAGTGATGGTGGTGGTAGTAGTAGTAGTGGTGTGGGTGGTAATGGTAATGATAGCAGTTTAGTTAGGTGGTGGTAGTAGTAGTGGTATGGGTGGTGATGATAATGATAATGATAGCAGTTTAGTGATGATGGTGTTGGTAGTAGTAGTGGTGTGGGGGGTAATGGTAATGATACTGATAGCAGTTCTAGTGATAATGGTGGTGGTAGTAGTAGTGGTGTGGGGGGTAATGGTAATGATAGCCGTTTAATGATGATGGTGGTGGTAGTAGTAGTGGTATGGGTGGTAATTGTAATGATAGTAGTTTAGTTATGCTGGTGGTAGTAGTAGTGGTATGGGTGGTAATGGTAATGATAGCAGTTTAGTGATGTTGGTGTTAGTAGTAGTGGTATGGGTGGTAATGATAATGATAGCAGTTTAGTGATGGTGGTAGTAGTAGTAGTAGTGGTGTGGGTGGTAATGATAATGATAATGATAGCAGTTTAGTGATGGTGGAGGTAGTAGTCGTAGTGGTATGGGTGGTAATTGTAATGATAGTTGTTTAGTTATGCTGGTGGTAGTAGTAGTGGTATGGGTGGTAATGGTAATGATAATGATAGCAGTTTAGTGATGGTGGTGGTAGTAGTAGTAGTGGTATGGGTGGTAATGATAATGATAATGATGGCAGTTTAGTGTTGGTGATAGTAGTAGTGGTGTGGGTGGTAATGGTAATGATAGCAGTTTAGTGATGGTGGTGGAAGTAGTGGTGGTATGGGTGGTAATAGTAACGATAATGATAGCAGTTTAGTGATGGTGGTGGTAGTAAGTGATGGTGGTGATTTTAGTAGTAGTGGTATGGGTGGAAATGATAATGATTGCAGTTTAGTGATGATGGTGGTGGTAGTAGTAGTGGTGTGGGTGGTAATGGTAATGATACTGATAGCAGTTCTAGTGATGATGGTGGTGGTAGTAGTGGTGGTGTGGGGGGTAATGGTAATGATAGCCGTTTAATGATGATGGTGGTGGTAGTAGTAGTGGTATGAGTGGTAATTGTAATGATAGTAGTTTAGTTATGCTGGTGGTAGTAGTAGTGGAATGGGTGGTAATGGTAATGATAGCAGTTTAATGATGATGGTGGTAGTAGTAGTGGTATGTGTGGTAATGGTAATGATAGCAGTTTAGTTATGCTGGTAGTAGTAGTAGTGGTATGGTTGGTGATGTTAATGATAGCAGTTTAGTGATGGTGGTAGTAGTAGTAGTAGTGGTGTGGGTGGTAATGGTAATGATAGCAGTTTAGTGATGGTGGTGGTAGTAGTAGTGGTATGGATGGTAATAGTAATGATAATGATAGCAATTTAGTGATGGTGGTGGTAGTAGTAGTGGTGTGGGTGGTAATGGTAATGATAATGATAGCAGTTCTAGTGATGATGGTGGTGGTAGTAGTAGTGGTATGGGTGGTAATTGTAATGATAGTAGTTTAGTTATGCTGGTGGTAGTAGTAGTGGATTGGGTGGTAATGGTAATGATAGCAGTTTAATGATGATGGTGGTAGTAGTAGTGGTATTTGTGGTAATGGTAATGATAGCAGTTTAGTGATGATGGTGGTGGTAGTAGTAGTGGTATGGGTGGTAATTGTAATGATAGTAGTTTAGTTATGCTGGTGGTAGTAGTAGTGGTATGGGTGGTAATGGTAATGATAGCAGTTTAATGATGATGGTGGTAGTAGTAGTGGTATGTGTGGTAATGGTAATGATAGCAGTTTAGTTATGCTGGTAGTAGTAGTAGTGGTATGGTTGGTGATGTTAATGATAGCAGTTTAGTGATGGTGGTAGTAGTAGTAGTAGTGGTGTGGGTGGTAATGGTAATGGTAGCAGTTTAGTGATGGTGGTGGTAGTAGTAGTGGTATGGATGGTAATAGTAATGATAATGATAGCAATTTAGTGATGGTGGTGGTAGTAGTAGTGGTGTGGGTGGTAATGGTAATGATAATGATAGCAGTTCTATTGATGATGGTGGTGGTAGTAGTAGTGGTATGGGTGGTAATTGTAATGATAGTAGTTTAGTTATGCTGGTGGTAGTAGTAGTGGTATGGGTGGTAATGGTAATGATAGCAGTTTAATGATGATGGTGGTAGTAGTAGTGGTATGTGTGGTAATGGTAATGATAGCAGTTTAGTGATGATGGTGGTAGTAGTAGTAGTGGTGTGGGTGGTAATTGTAATGATAGTAGTTTAGTTATGCTGGTGGTAGTAGTAGTGGTATGGGTGGTAATGGTAATGATAGCAGTTTAATGATGATGGTGATAGTAGTAGTGGTATGTGTGGTAATGGTAATGATAGCAGTTTAGTGATGGTGGTAGTAGTAGTAGTAGTGGTGTGGGTGGTAATGGTAATGATAGCAGTTTAGTTATGCTGGTGGTAGTAGTAGTGGTGTGTGTGGTAATGTTAATGATAATGATAGCAGTTTAGTGATGATGGTTGTGGAAGTAGTAGTGGTATGGGTGGTAATGGTAATGATAGCAGTTTAGTTATGGTGGTGGTAGTAGTAGTGGTATGGAAGGTAATAGTAATGATAATGATAGCAGTTTAGTGATGGTGGTGGTAGTAGTAGTAGTGGTGTGGGTGGTAATGGTAATGATAATGATAGCAGTTCTAGTGATGGTGGTGGTGGTAGTAGTAGTGGTATGGGTGGTAAATGTAATGATAGTAGTTTAGTTATGCTGGTGGTAGTAGTAGTGGTATGGGTGGTAATGGTAATGATAGCAGTTTATTGATGATGGTGGTAGTAGTAGTGGTATGTGTGGTAATGGTAATGATAGCAGTTTAGTGATGATGGTGGTGGTAGTAGTAGTGGTGTGGGTGGTAATGGTAATGATAATGATAGCAGTTTAGTGATGATGGTGGTGGTAGTAGTAGTGGTGTGGGTGGTAATGGTAATGATACTGATAGCAGTTCTAGTGATGATGGTGGTGGTAGTAGTAGTGGTGTGGGGGGTAATGGTAATGATAGCCGTTTAATGATGATGGTGGTGGTAGTAGTAGTGGTTTGGGTGGTAATAGTAATGATAGTAGTTTAGTTATGCTGGTGGTAGTAGTAGTGGTATGGGTGGTAATGGTAATGATAGCAGTTTAGTTATGTTGGTGGTAGTAGTAGTGGTGTGTGTGTTAATGGTAATGATAATGATAGCAGTTTAGTTATGCTGGTAGTAGTAGTGGTGGTATGGTTGGTGATGTTAATGATAGCAGTTTAGTGATGGTGGTAGTAGTAGTAGTAGTGGTGTGGGTGGTAATGGTAATGATAGCAGTTTAGTGATGGTGGTGGTAGTAGTAGTGGTGTGTGTGGTAATGGTAATGATAGCCGTTTAATGATGATGGTGGTGGTAGTAGTAGTGGTATGGGTGGTAATTGTAATGATAGCAGTTTAGTTATGCTGGTAGTAGTATTAGTGGTATGGTTGGTGATGTTAATGATAGCAGTTTAGTGATGGTGGTAGTAGTAGTAGTAGTGGTATGGGTGGTAATGGTAATGATAGCAGTTTAGTGATGATGGTGGTGGTAGTAGTAGTGGTGTGGGTGGTAATGGTAATGATAATGATAGCAGTTTAGTGATGATGGTGGTGGTAGTAGTAGTGGTGTGGGTGGTAATGGTAATGATAATGTTAGCAGTTCTAGTGATGATGGCGGTGGTAGTAGTAGTGGTATGGGTGGTAATTGTAATGATAGTAATTTAGTTATGCTGGTGGTAGTAGTAGTGGTATGGGTGGTAATGGTAATGATAGCAGTTTAGTGATGGTGGTAGTAGTAGTAGTAGTGGTGTGGGTGGTAATGGTAATGATAGCAGTTTAGTGATGGTGGTGGTAGTAGTAGTGGTATGGATGGTAATAGTAATGATAATGATAGCAGTTTAGTGATGGTGGTGGTAGTAGTAGTGGTGTGGGTGGTAATGATAATGATAGCAGTTCTAGTGATGATGGTGGTGGTAGTAGTAGTGGTATGTGTGGTAATGGTAATGATAGTGGTTTAGTTATGCTGGTAGTAGTGGTAGTGGTATGGTTGGTGATGTTAATGATAGCAGTTTAGTGATGGTGGTAGTAGTAGTAGTAGTGGTGTGGGTGGTAATGGTAATGATAGCAGTTTAATGATGATGGTGGTAGTAGTAGTGGTATTTGTGGTAATGGTAATGATAGCAGTTTAGTGATGATGGTGGTGGTAGTAGTAGTGGTATGGGTGGTAATTGTAATGATAGTAGTTTAGTTATGCTGGTGGTAGTAGTAGTGGTATGGGTGGTAATGGTAATGATAGCAGTTTAATGATGATGGTGGTAGTAGTAGTGGTATGTGTGGTAATGGTAATGATAGCAGTTTAGTTATGCTGGTAGTAGTAGTAGTGGTATGGTTGGTGATGTTAATGATAGCAGTTTAGTGATGGTGGTAGTAGTAGTAGTAGTGGTGTGGGTGGTAATGGTAATGGTAGCAGTTTAGTGATGGTGGTGGTAGTAGTAGTGGTATGGATGGTAATAGTAATGATAATGATAGCAATTTAGTGATGGTGGTGGTAGTAGTAGTGGTGTGGGTGGTAATGGTAATGATAATGATAGCAGTTCTATTGATGATGGTGGTGGTAGTAGTAGTGGTATGGGTGGTAATTGTAATGATAGTAGTTTAGTTATGCTGGTGGTAGTAGTAGTGGTATGGGTGGTAATGGTAATGATAGCAGTTTAATGATGATGGTGGTAGTAGTAGTGGTATGTGTGGTAATGGTAATGATAGCAGTTTAGTGATGATGGTGGTAGTAGTAGTAGTGGTGTGGGTGGTAATTGTAATGATAGTAGTTTAGTTATGCTGGTGGTAGTAGTAGTGGTATGGGTGGTAATGGTAATGATAGCAGTTTAATGATGATGGTGATAGTAGTAGTGGTATGTGTGGTAATGGTAATGATAGCAGTTTAGTGATGGTGGTAGTAGTAGTAGTAGTGGTGTGGGTGGTAATGGTAATGATAGCAGTTTAGTTATGCTGGTGGTAGTAGTAGTGGTGTGTGTGGTAATGTTAATGATAATGATAGCAGTTTAGTGATGATGGTTGTGGAAGTAGTAGTGGTATGGGTGGTAATGGTAATGATAGCAGTTTAGTTATGGTGGTGGTAGTAGTAGTGGTATGGAAGGTAATAGTAATGATAATGATAGCAGTTTAGTGATGGTGGTGGTAGTAGTAGTAGTGGTGTGGGTGGTAATGGTAATGATAATGATAGCAGTTCTAGTGATGGTGGTGGTGGTAGTAGTAGTGGTATGGGTGGTAAATGTAATGATAGTAGTTTAGTTATGCTGGTGGTAGTAGTAGTGGTATGGGTGGTAATGGTAATGATAGCAGTTTATTGATGATGGTGGTAGTAGTAGTGGTATGTGTGGTAATGGTAATGATAGCAGTTTAGTGATGATGGTGGTGGTAGTAGTAGTGGTGTGGGTGGTAATGGTAATGATAATGATAGCAGTTTAGTGATGATGGTGGTGGTAGTAGTAGTGGTGTGGGTGGTAATGGTAATGATACTGATAGCAGTTCTAGTGATGATGGTGGTGGTAGTAGTAGTGGTGTGGGGGGTAATGGTAATGATAGCCGTTTAATGATGATGGTGGTGGTAGTAGTAGTGGTTTGGGTGGTAATAGTAATGATAGTAGTTTAGTTATGCTGGTGGTAGTAGTAGTGGTATGGGTGGTAATGGTAATGATAGCAGTTTAGTTATGTTGGTGGTAGTAGTAGTGGTGTGTGTGTTAATGGTAATGATAATGATAGCAGTTTAGTGATGATGGTTGTGGAAGTAGTAGTGGTATGGGTGGTAATGGTAATGATAATGATAGCAGTTTAGTGATGATGGTGGTGGTAGTAGTAGTGGTGTGGGTGGTAATGGTAATGATAATGATAGCAGTTTAGTGATGATGGTGGTGGTAGTAGTAGTGGTGTGGTTGGTAATGGTAATGATAGCAGTTTAGTTATGCTGGTAGTAGTAGTGGTGGTATGGTTGGTGATGTTAATGATAGCAGTTTAGTGATGGTGGTAGTAGTAGTAGTAGTGGTGTGGGTGGTAATGGTAATGATAGCAGTTTAGTGATGGTGGTGGTAGTAGTAGTGGTGTGTGTGGTAATGGTAATGATAGCCGTTTAATGATGATGGTGGTGGTAGTAGTAGTGGTATGGGTGGTAATTGTAATGATAGCAGTTTAGTTATGCTGGTAGTAGTATTAGTGGTATGGTTGGTGATGTTAATGATAGCAGTTTAGTGATGGTGGTAGTAGTAGTAGTAGTGGTATGGGTGGTAATGGTAATGATAGCAGTTTAGTGATGATGGTGGTGGTAGTAGTAGTGGTGTGGGTGGTAATGGTAATGATAATGATAGCAGTTTAGTGATGATGGTGGTGGTAGTAGTAGTGGTGTGGGTGGTAATGGTAATGATAATGTTAGCAGTTCTAGTGATGATGGCGGTGGTAGTAGTAGTGGTATGGGTGGTAATTGTAATGATAGTAATTTAGTTATGCTGGTGGTAGTAGTAGTGGTATGGGTGGTAATGGTAATGATAGCAGTTTAGTGATGGTGGTAGTAGTAGTAGTAGTGGTGTGGGTGGTAATGGTAATGATAGCAGTTTAGTGAGTGTGGTGGTGGTAGTAGTAGTGGTATGGATGGTAATAGTAATGATAATGATAGCAGTTTAGTGATGGTGGTGGTAGTAGTAGTGGTGTGGGTGGTAATGATAATGATAGCAGTTCTAGTGATGATGGTGGTGGTAGTAGTAGTGGTATGTGTGGTAATGGTAATGATAGTGGTTTAGTTATGCTGGTAGTAGTAGTAGTGGTATGGTTGGTGATGTTAATGATAGCAGTTTAGTGATGGTGGTAGTAGTAGTAGTAGTGGTGTGGGTGGTAATGGTAATGATAGCAGTTTAGTTATGTTGGTGGTAGTAGTAGTGTTGTGGGTGGTAATGGTAATGAGAATGATAGCAGTTCTAGTGATGATGGTGGTGGTAGTAGTAGTGGTATGGGTGGTAATTGTAATGATAGTAGTTTAGTTATGCTGGTGGTAGTAGTAGTGGTATGGGTGGCAATGGTAATGATAGCAGTTTAATGATGATGGTGGTAGTAGTAGTGGTATGTGTGGTAATGGTAATGATAGCAGTTTAGTGATGATGGTGGTGGTAGTAGTAGTGGTGTGGGTGGTAATGGTAATGATACTGATAGCAGTTCTAGTGATGATGGTGGTGGTAGTAGTAGTGGTGTGGGGGGTAATGGTAATGATAGCCGTTTAATGATGATGGTGGTGGTAGTAGTAGTGGTATGGGTGGTAATTGTAATGATAGTAGTTTAGTTATGCTGGTGGTAGTAGTAGTGGTATGGGTGGTAATGGTAATGATAGCAGTTTAATGATGATGGTGGTAGTAGTAGTGGTATGTGTGGTAATGGTAATGATAGCAGTTTAGTTATGCTGGTAGTAGTAGTTGTGGTATGGTTGGTGATGTTAATGATAGCAGTTTAGTGATGGTGGTAGTAGTAGTAGTAGTGGTGTGGGTGGTAATGGTAATGATAGCAGTTTAGTTATGTTGGTGGTAGTAGTAGTGGTATGGAAGGTAATAGTAATGATAATGATAGCAGTTTAGTGATGTTGGTGGTAGTAGTAGTAGTGGTGTGGGTGGTAATGGTTATGATAATGATAGCAGTTCTAGTGATGATGGTGGTGGTAGTGGTAGTGGTATGGGTGGTAATTGTAATGATAGTAGTTTAGTGATGATGGTGGTGGTAGTAGTAGTGGTGTGTGTGGTAATGGTAATGATACTGATAGCAGTTCTAGTGATGATGGTGGTAGTAGTAGTAGTAGTGGTGTGGGTGGTAATGGTAATGATAGCAGTTTAGTTATGTTGGTGGTAGTAGTAGTGGTGTGTGTGTTAAAGGTTAATGATAATGATAGCAGTTTAGTGATGATGGTTGTGGAAGTAGTAGTGGTATGGAAGGTGATGATAATGATAGCAGTTTAGTGATGATGGTGTTGGTAGTAGTAGTGTTGTGTGTGGCAATGGTAATGATAATGATAGCAGTTTAGTGATGATGGTGGTGGTAGTAGTAGTGGTGTGTGTGGTAATGGTAATGATAATGATAGCAGTTTAGTGATGATCTTGGTGGTAGTAGTAGTGGTGTGGGTGGTAATGGTAATGATAATGATAGCAGTTTAGTGATGATGGTGGTGGTAGTAGTAGTGGTGTGGGTGGTAATGGTAATGATAATGATAGCAGTTTAGTGATGATGGTGGTGGTAGTAGTAGTGGTGTGGTTGGTAATGGTAATGATAGCAGTTTAGTTATGCTGGTAGTAGTAGTGGTGGTATGGTTGGTGATGTTAATGATAGCAGTTTAGTGATGGTGGTAGTAGTAGTAGTAGTGGTGTGGGTGGTAATGGTAATGATAGCAGTTTAGTGATGGTGGTGGTAGTAGTAGTGGTGTGTGTGGCAATGGTAATGATAATGATAGCAGTTTAGTGATGATGGTGGTGGTAGTAGTAGTGGTGTATGTGGTAATGGTAATGATAATGATAGCAGTTTAGTGATGATGGTGGTGGTAGTAGTAGTGGTGTGGGTGGTAATGGTAATGATAATGATAGCAGTTTAGTGATGATAATGATAGCAGTTTAGTGCTTCTACACCTGCATTGCTTGCTGTTTGGGGTTTTAGGCTGGGTTTCTGTACAGCACTTTGAGATATCAGCTGATGTACGAAGGGCTATATAAATAAATTTGATTTGATTTGATTTGATTTGATGGTGGTAGTAGTTGTAGTGGTGTGGTTGGTAATGGTAATGATAATGATAGCAGTTTAGTGATGATGGTGGTGGTAGTAGTAGTGGTGTGGGTGGTAATGGTAATGATAGCAGTTTAGTTATGCTGGTAGTAGTAGTAGTGGTATGGTTGGTGATGTTAATGATAGCAGTTTAGTGATGGTGGTAGTAGTAGTAGTGGTGTGGGTGGTAATGGTAATAATAGCAGTTTAGTGATGGTGGTGGTAGTAGTAGTGGTATGGATGGTAATAGTAATGATAATGATAGCAGTTTAGTGATGATGGTGGTGGTAGTAGTAGTGGTGTATGTGGTAATGGTAATGATAATGATAGCAGTTTAGTGATGATGGTGGTGGTAGTAGTAGTGGTGTGGGTGGTAATGGTAATGATAATGATAGCAGTTTAGTGATGATGGTGGTAGTAGTTGTAGTGGTGTGGTTGGTAATGGTAATGATAATGATAGCAGTTTAGTGATGATGGTGGTGGTAGTAGTAGTGGTGTGGGTGGTAATGGTAATGATAGCAGTTTAGTTATGCTGGTAGTAGTAGTAGTGGTATGGTTGGTGATGTTAATGATAGCAGTTTAGTGATGGTGGTAGTAGTAGTAGTGGTGTGGGTGGTAATGGTAATAATAGCAGTTTAGTGATGGTGGTGGTAGTAGTAGTGGTATGGATGGTAATAGTAATGATAATGATAGCAGTTTAGTGATGGTGGTGGTAGTACTAGTAGTGTTGTGGGTGGTAATGGTAATGATAATGATAGCAGTTTAGTGATGGTGGAGGTAGTAGTTGTAGTGGTATGGGGGGAAATGATAATGATTGCAGTTTATTGGTGATGGTGGTGGTAGTTGTATTGGTATGGAAGGTGATGATAATGATAGCAGTTTAGTGATGATGGTGTTGGTAGTAGTAGTGGTGTGTGTGGCAATGGTAATGATAATGATAGCAGTTTAGTGATGATGGTGGTGGTAGTAGTAGTGGTGTGTGTGGTAATGGTAATGATAATGATAGCAGTTTAGTGATGATGGTGGTGGTAGTAGTAGTGGTGTGGGTGGTAATGGTAATGATAATGATAGCAGTTTAGTGATGATGGTGGTGGTAGTAGTAGTGGTGTGGGTGGTAATGGTAATGATAATGATAGCAGTTTAGTGATGATGGTGGTGGTAGTAGTAGTGGTGTGGGTGGTAATGGTAATGATAATGTTAGCAGTTCTAGTGATGATGGCGGTGGTAGTAGTAGTGGTATGGGTGGTAATTGTAATGATATTAATTTAGTTATGCTGGTGGTAGTAGTAGTGGTATGGGTGGTAATGGTAATGATAGCAGTTTAGTGATGGTGGTAGTAGTAGTAGTAGTGGTGTGGGTGGTAATGGTAATGATAGCAGTTTAGTGATGGTGGTGGTAGTAGTAGTGGTATGGATGGTAATAGTAATGATAATGATAGCAGTTTAGTGATGGTGGTGGTAGTAGTAGTGGTGTGGGTGGTAATGATAATGATAGCAGTTCTAGTGATGATGGTGGTGGTAGTAGTAGTGGTATGTGTGGTAATGGTAATGATAGTGGTTTAGTTATGCTGGTAGTAGTAGTAGTGGTATGGTTGGTGATGTTAATGATAGCAGTTTAGTGATGGTGGTAGTAGTAGTAGTAGTGGTGTGGGTGGTAATGGTAATGATAGCAGTTTAGTTATGTTGGTGGTAGTAGTAGTGTTGTGGGTGGTAATGGTAATGAGAATGATAGCAGTTCTAGTGATGATGGTGGTGGTAGTAGTAGTGGTATGGGTGGTAATTGTAATGATAGTAGTTTAGTTATGCTGGTGGTAGTAGTAGTTGTATGGGTGGCAATGGTAATGATAGCAGTTTAATGATGATGGTGGTAGTAGTAGTGGTATGTGTGGTAATGGTAATGATAGCAGTTTAGTGATGATGGTGGTGGTAGTAGTAGTGGTGTGGGTGGTAATGGTAATGATACTGATAGCAGTTCTAGTGATGATGGTGGTGGTAGTAGTAGTGGTGTGGGGGGTAATGGTAATGATAGCCGTTTAATGATGATGGTGGTGGTAGTAGTAGTGGTATGGGTGGTAATTGTAATGATAGTAGTTTAGTTATGCTGGTGGTAGTAGTAGTGGTATGGGTGGTAATGGTAATGATAGCAGTTTAATGATGATGGTGGTAGTAGTAGTGGTATGTGTGGTAATGGTAATGATAGCAGTTTAGTTATGCTGGTAGTAGTAGTTGTGGTATGGTTGGTGATGTTAATGATAGCAGTTTAGTGATGGTGGTAGTAGTAGTAGTAGTGGTGTGGGTGGTAATGGTAATGATAGCAGTTTAGTTATGTTGGTGGTAGTAGTAGTGGTATGGAAGGTAATAGTAATGATAATGATAGCAGTTTAGTGATGTTGGTGGTAGTAGTAGTAGTGGTGTGGGTGGTAATGGTTATGATAATGATAGCAGTTCTAGTGATGATGGTGGTGGTAGTGGTAGTGGTATGGGTGGTAATTGTAATGATAGTAGTTTAGTGATGATGGTGGTGGTAGTAGTAGTGGTGTGTGTGGTAATGGTAATGATACTGATAGCAGTTCTAGTGATGATGGTGGTAGTAGTAGTAGTAGTGGTGTGGGTGGTAATGGTAATGATAGCAGTTTAGTTATGTTGGTGGTAGTAGTAGTGGTGTGTGTGTTAAAGGTTAATGATAATGATAGCAGTTTAGTGATGATGGTTGTGGAAGTAGTAGTGGTATGGGTGGTAATTGTAATGATAGCAGTTTAGTTATGGTGGTGGTAGTAGTAGTGGTATGGAAGGTGATGATAATGATAGCAGTTTAGTGATGATGGTGTTGGTAGTAGTAGTGTTGTGTGTGGCAATGGTAATGATAATGATAGCAGTTTAGTGATGATGGTGGTGGTAGTAGTAGTGGTGTGTGTGGTAATGGTAATGATAATGATAGCAGTTTAGTGATGATCTTGGTGGTAGTAGTAGTGGTGTGGGTGGTAATGGTAATGATAATGATAGCAGTTTAGTGATGATGGTGGTGGTAGTAGTAGTGGTGTGGGTGGTAATGGTAATGATAATGATAGCAGTTTAGTGATGATGGTGGTGGTAGTAGTAGTGGTGTGGTTGGTAATGGTAATGATAGCAGTTTAGTTATGCTGGTAGTAGTAGTGGTGGTATGGTTGGTGATGTTAATGATAGCAGTTTAGTGATGGTGGTAGTAGTAGTAGTAGTGGTGTGGGTGGTAATGGTAATGATAGCAGTTTAGTGATGGTGGTGGTAGTAGTAGTGGTGTGTGTGGCAATGGTAATGATAATGATAGCAGTTTAGTGATGATGGTGGTGGTAGTAGTAGTGGTGTATGTGGTAATGGTAATGATAATGATAGCAGTTTAGTGATGATGGTGGTGGTAGTAGTAGTGGTGTGGGTGGTAATGGTAATGATAATGATAGCAGTTTAGTGATGATAATGATAGCAGTTTAGTGCTTCTACACCTGCATTGCTTGCTGTTTGGGGTTTTAGGCTGGGTTTCTGTACAGCACTTTGAGATATCAGCTGATGTACGAAGGGCTATATAAATAAATTTGATTTGATTTGATTTGATTTGATGGTGGTAGTAGTTGTAGTGGTGTGGTTGGTAATGGTAATGATAATGATAGCAGTTTAGTGATGATGGTGGTGGTAGTAGTAGTGGTGTGGGTGGTAATGGTAATGATAGCAGTTTAGTTATGCTGGTAGTAGTAGTAGTGGTATGGTTGGTGATGTTAATGATAGCAGTTTAGTGATGGTGGTAGTAGTAGTAGTGGTGTGGGTGGTAATGGTAATAATAGCAGTTTAGTGATGGTGGTGGTAGTAGTAGTGGTATGGATGGTAATAGTAATGATAATGATAGCAGTTTAGTGATGATGGTGGTGGTAGTAGTAGTGGTGTATGTGGTAATGGTAATGATAATGATAGCAGTTTAGTGATGATGGTGGTGGTAGTAGTAGTGGTGTGGGTGGTAATGGTAATGATAATGATAGCAGTTTAGTGATGATGGTGGTAGTAGTTGTAGTGGTGTGGTTGGTAATGGTAATGATAATGATAGCAGTTTAGTGATGATGGTGGTGGTAGTAGTAGTGGTGTGGGTGGTAATGGTAATGATAGCAGTTTAGTTATGCTGGTAGTAGTAGTAGTGGTATGGTTGGTGATGTTAATGATAGCAGTTTAGTGATGGTGGTAGTAGTAGTAGTGGTGTGGGTGGTAATGGTAATAATAGCAGTTTAGTGATGGTGGTGGTAGTAGTAGTGGTATGGATGGTAATAGTAATGATAATGATAGCAGTTTAGTGATGGTGGTGGTAGTACTAGTAGTGTTGTGGGTGGTAATGGTAATGATAATGATAGCAGTTTAGTGATGGTGGAGGTAGTAGTTGTAGTGGTATGGGGGGAAATGATAATGATTGCAGTTTATTGGTGATGGGGGTGGTAGTTGTATTGGTGTGGGTGGTAATGGTAATGATAGCAGTTTAATGATGATGGTTGTGGAAGTAGTATTGTTATGGGTGGTAATGGTAATGATAGCAGTTTAGTTATGGTGGTGGTAGTAGTAGTGGTATGGAAGGTGATGATAATGATTGCAGTTCAGTGATGATGGTGTTGGTAGTAGTAGTGGTGTGTGTGGCAATGGTAATGATAATGATAGCAGTTTAGTGATGATGGTGGTGTTAGTAGTAGTGGTGTGTGTGGTAATGGTAATGGTAATGATAGCAGTTTAGTGATGATGGTGGTGGTAGTAGTAGTGGTGTGGGTGGTAATGGTAATGATAAAGATAGCAGTTTAGTGATGATGGTGGTGGTAGTAGTAGTGGTGTGTGTGGTAATGGTTATGATAGCAGTTTAATGATGATGGTGGTAGTAGTAGTGGTATGTGTGGTAACGTTAATGATAGCAGTTTAGTTATGCTGGTAGTAGTAGTAGTGGTATGGTTGGTGATGTTAATGATAGCAGTTTAGTGATGGTGGTAGTAGTAGTAGTAGTGGTGTGGGTGGTAATGGTAATGATAGCAGTTTAGTGATGGTGGTGGTAGTAGTAGTGGTATGGATGGTAATAGGAATGATAATGATAGCAGTTTAGTGATGGTGGTGGTAGTAGTAGTGGTATGGGTGGTAATTGTAATGATAGTAGTTTAGTTATGCTGGTGGTAGTAGTAGTGGTATGGGTGGTAATGGTAATGATAGCAGTTTATTGATGATGGTGGTAGTAGTAGTGGTATGTGTGGTAATGGTAATGATAGCAGTTTAGTGATGATGGTGGTGGTAGTAGTAGTGGTGTGGGTGGTAATGGTAATGATACTGATAGCAGTTCTAGTGATGATGGTGGTGGTAGTAGTATTGGTGTGGGGGGTAATGGTAATGATAGCCGTTTAATGATGATGGTGGTGGTAGTAGTAGTGGTATGGGTGGTAATTGTAATGATAGTAGTTTAGTTATGCTGGTGGTAGTAGTAGTGGTATGGGTGGTAATGGTAATGATAGCAGTTTAATGATGATGGTGGTAGTAGTAGTGGTATGTGTGGTAATGGTAATGATAGCAGTTTAGTTATGCTGGTAGTAGTAGTAGTGGTATGGTTGGTGATGTTAATGATAGTAGTTTAGTGATGGTGGTAGTAGTAGTAGTAGTGGTGTGGGTGGTAATGGTAATGATAGCAGTTTAGTTATGTTGGTGGTAGTAGTAGTGGTATGGAAGGTAATAGTAATGATAATGATAGCAGTTTAGTGATGGTGGTGGTAGTAGTAGTAGTGGTGTGGGTGGTAATGGTAATGATAATGATAGCAGTTCTAGTGATGATGGTGGTGGTAGTAGTAGTGGTATGGGTGGTAATTGTAATGATAGTAGTTTAGTGATGATGGTGGTGGTAGTAGTAGTAGTGTGTGTGGTAATGGTAATGATACTGATAGCAGTTCTAGTGATGATGGTGGTAGTAGTAGTAGTAGTGGTGTGGGTGGTAATGGTAATGATAGCAGTTTAGTTATGTTGGTGGTAGTAGTAGTGGTGTGTGTGTTAAAGGTTAATGATAATGATAGCAGTTTAGTGATGATGGTTGTGGAAGTAGTAGTGGTATGGGTGGTAATTGTAATGATAGCAGTTTAGTTATGGTGGTGGTAGTAGTAGTGGTATGGAAGGTGTGGTAATGATAGCAGTTTAGTGATGATGGTGTTGGTAGTAGTAGTGGTGTGTGTGGCAATGGTAATGATAATGATAGCAGTTTAGTGATGATGGTGGTGGTAGTAGTAGTGGTGTGGGTGGTAATGGTAATGATAATGATAGCAGTTTAGTGATGATGGTGGTGGTAGTAGTAGTGGTGTGGGTGGTAATGGTAATGATAATGATAGCAGTTTAGTGATGATGGTGGTGGTAGTAGTAGTGGTGTGGGTGGTAATGGTAATGATAGCAGTTTAGTTATGCTGGTGGTGGTAGTAGTAGTGGTGTGGTTGGTAATGGTAATGATAGCAGTTTAGTTATGCTGGTAGTAGTAGTGGTGGTATGGTTGGTGATGTTAATGATAGCAGTTTAGTGATGGTGGTAGTATTAGTAGTAGTGGTGTGGGTGGTAATGGTAATGATAGCAGTTTAGTGATGGTGGTGGTAGTAGTAGTGGTGTGTGTGGCAATGGTAATGATAATGATAGCAGTTTAGTGATGATGGTGGTGGTAGTAGTAGTGGTGCATGTGGTAATTGTAATGATAATGATAGCAGTTTAGTGATGATGGTGGTGGTAGTAGTAGTGGTGTGGGTGGTAATGGTAATGATAATGATAGCAGTTTAGTGATGATGGTGGTGGTAGTAGTAGTGGTATGGATGGTAATAGTAATGATAATGATAGCAGTTTAGTGATGGTGGTGGTAGTAGTAGTAGTGTTGTGGGTGGTAATGGTAATGATAATGATAGCAGTTTAGTGATGGTGGAGGTAGTAGTTGTAGTGGTATGGGGGGAAATGATAATGATTGCAGTTTATTGGTGATGGTGGTGGTAGTTGTATTTGTGTGGGTGGTAATGGTAATGATAGCAGTTTAATGATGATGGTTGTGGAAGTAGTATTGTTATGGGTGGTAATGGTAATGATAGCAGTTTAGTTATGGTGGTGGTAGTAGTAGTGGTATGGAAGGTGATGATAATGATTGCAGTTTAGTGATGATGGTGTTGGTAGTAGTAGTGATGTGTGTGGCAATGGTAATGATAATGATAGCAGTTTAGTGATGATGGTGGTGTTAGTAGTAGTGGTGTGTGTGGTAATGGTAATGGTAATGATAGCAGTTTAGTGATGATGGTGGTGGTAGTAGTAGTGGTGTGGGTGGTAATGGTAATGATAAAGATAGCAGTTTAGTGATGATGGTGGTGGTAGTAGTAGTGGTGTGTGTGGTAATGGTAATGATAGCAGTTTAATGATGATGGTGGTAGTAGTAGTTGTATGTGTGGTAATGGTAATGATAGCAGTTTAGTTATGCTGGTAGTAGTAGTAGTGGTATGGTTGGTGATGTTAATGATAGCAGTTTAGTGATGGTGGTAGTAGTAGTAGTAGTGGTGTGGGTGGTAATGGTAATGATAGCAGTTTAGTGATGGTGGTGGTAGTAGTAGTGGTATGGATGGTAATAGGAATGATAATGATAGCAGTTTAGTGATGGTGGTGGTAGTAGTAGTGGTATGGGTGGTAATTGTAATGATAGTAGTTTAGTTATGCTGGTGGTAGTAGTAGTGGTATGGGTGGTAATGGTAATGATAGCAGTTTATTGATGATGGTGGTAGTAGTAGTGGTATGTGTGGTAATGGTAATGGTAATGATAGCAGTTTAGTGATGATGGTGGTGGTAGTAGTAGTGGTGTGGGTGGTAATGGAAATGATACTGATAGCAGTTCTAGTGATGATGGTGGTGGTAGTAGTATTGGTGTGGGGGGTAATGGTAATGATAGCCGTTTAATGATGATGGTGGTGGTAGTAGTAGTGGTATGGGTGGTAATTGTAATGATAGTAGTTTAGTTATGCTGGTGGTAGTAGTAGTGGTGTGTGTGGTAATTGTAATGATAGTAGTTTAGTGATGATGGTGGTGGTAGTAGTAGTGGTGTGTGTGGTAATGTTAATGATACTGATAGCAGTTCTAGTGATGATGGTGGTAGTAGTAGTAGTGGTATGGGTGGTAATTGTAATGATAGTAGTTTAGTGATGATGGTGGTGGTAGTAGTAGTGGTGTGTGTGGTAATGTTAATGATACTGATAGCAGTTCTAGTGATGATGGTGGTAGTAGTAGTAGTAGTGGTGTGGGTGGTAATGGTAATGATAGCAGTTTAGTTATGTTGGTGGTAGTAGTAGTGGTGTGTGTGTTAAAGGTTAATGATAATGATAGCAGTTTAGTGATGATGGTTGTGGAAGTAGTAGTGGTATGGGTGGTAATTGTAATGATAGCAGTTTAGTTATGGTGGTGGTAGTAGTAGTGGTATGGAAGGTGATGATAATGATAGCAGTTTAGTGATGATGGTGTTGGTAGTAGTAGTGGTGTGTGTGGCAATGGTAATGATAATGATAGCAGTTTAGTGATGATGGTGGTGGTAGTAGTAGTGGTGTGTGTGGTAATGGTAATGATAATGATAGCAGTTTAGTGATGATGGTGGTGGTAGTAGTAGTGGTGTGTGTGGTAATGGTAATGATAGCAGTTTAATGATGATGGTGGTAGTAGTAGTTGTATGTGTGGTAATGGTAATGATAGCAGTTTAGTTATGCTGGTAGTAGTAGTAGTGGTATGGTTGGTGATGTTAATGATAGCAGTTTAGTGATGGTGGTAGTAGTAGTAGTAGTGGTGTGGGTGGTAATGGTAATGATAGCAGTTTAGTGATGGTGGTGGTAGTAGTAGTGGTATGGATGGTAATAGGAATGATAATGATAGCAGTTTAGTGATGGTGGTGGTAGTAGTAGTGGTATGGGTGGTAATTGTAATGATAGTAGTTTAGTTATGCTGGTGGTAGTAGTAGTGGTATGGGTGGTAATGGTAATGATAGCAGTTTATTGATGATGGTGGTAGTAGTAGTGGTATGTGTGGTAATGGTAATGGTAATGATAGCAGTTTAGTGATGATGGTGGTGGTAGTAGTAGTGGTGTGGGTGGTAATGTTAATGATACTTATAGCAGTTCTAGTGATGATGGTGGTAGTAGTAGTAGTGGTATGGGTGGTAATTGTAATGATAGTAGTTTAGTGATGATGGTGGTGGTAGTAGTAGTGGTGTGTGTGGTAATGTTAATGATACTGATAGCAGTTCTAGTGATGATGGTGGTAGTAGTAGTAGTAGTGGTGTGGGTGGTAATGGTAATGATAGCAGTTTAGTTATGTTGGTGGTAGTAGTAGTGGTGTGTGTGTTAAAGGTTAATGATAATGATAGCAGTTTAGTGATGATGGTTGTGGAAGTAGTAGTGGTATGGGTGGTAATTGTAATGATAGCAGTTTAGTTATGGTGGTGGTAGTAGTAGTGGTATGGAAGGTGATGATAATGATAGCAGTTTAGTGATGATGGTGTTGGTAGTAGTAGTGGTGTGTGTGGCAATGGTAATGATAATGATAGCAGTTTAGTGATGATGGTGGTGGTAGTAGTAGTGGTGTGTGTGGTAATGGTAATGATAATGATAGCAGTTTAGTGATGATGGTGGTGGTAGTAGTAGTGGTGTGGGTGGTAATGGTAATGATAATGATAGCAGTTTAGTGATGATGGTGGTGGTAGTAGTAGTGGTGTGGGTGGTAATGGTAATGATAATGATAGCAGTTTAGTGATGATGGTGGTGGTAGTAGTAGTGGTGTGGTTGGTAATGGTAATGATAGCAGTTTAGTTATGCTGGTAGTAGTAGTGGTGGTATGGTTGGTGATGTTAATGATAACAGTTCTAGTGATGATGGTGGTGGTAGTAGTAGTGGTATGGGTGGTAATTGTAATGATAGTAGTTTAGTGATGATGGTGGTGGTAGTAGTAGTAGTGTGTGTGGTAATGGTAATGATACTGATAGCAGTTCTAGTGATGATGGTGGTAGTAGTAGTAGTAGTGGTGTGGGTGGTAATGGTAATGATAGCAGTTTAGTTATGTTGGTGGTAGTAGAAGTGGTGTGTGTGTTAAAGGTTAATGATAATGATAGCAGTTTAGTGATGATGGTTGTGGAAGTAGTAGTGGTATGGGTGGTAATTGTAATGATAGCAGTTTAGTTATGGTGGTGGTAGTAGTAGTGGTATGGAAGGTGATGATAATGATAGCAGTTTAGTGATGATGGTGTTGGTAGTAGTAGTGGTGTGTGTGGCAATGGTAATGATAATGATAGCAGTTTAGTGATGATGGTGGTGGTAGTAGTAGTGGTGTGGGTGGTAATGGTAATGATAATGATAGCAGTTTAGTGATGATGGTGGTGGTAGTAGTAGTGGTGTGGGTGGTAATGGTAATGATAATGATAGCAGTTTAGTGATGATGGTGGTGGTAGTAGTAGTGGTGTGGGTGGTAATGGTAATGATAGCAGTTTAGTTATGCTGGTGGTGGTAGTAGTAGTGGTGTGGTTGGTAATGGTAATGATAGCAGTTTAGTTATGCTGGTAGTAGTAGTGGTGGTATGGTTGGTGATGTTAATGATAGCAGTTTAGTGATGGTGGTAGTAGTAGTAGTAGTGGTGTGGGTGGCAATGGTAATGATAATGATAGCAGTTTAGTGATGATGGTGGTGGTAGTAGTAGTGGTGCATGTTGTAATGGTAATGATAATGATAGCAGTTTAGTGATGATGGTGGTGGTAGTAGTAGTGGTGTGGGTGGTAATGGTAATGATAATGATAGCAGTTTAGTGATGATGGTGGTGGTAGTAGTAGTGGTATGGATGGTAATAGTAATGATAATGATAGCAGTTTAGTGATGGTGGTGGTAGTAGTAGTAGTGTTGTGGGTGGTAATGGTAATGATAATGATAGCAGTTTAGTGATGGTGGAGGTAGTAGTTGTCGTGGTATGGGGGAAATGATAATGATTGCAGTTTATTGGTGATGGTGGTGGTAGTTGTATTTGTGTGGGTGGTAATGGTAATGATAGCAGTTTAATGATGATGGTTGTGGAAGTAGTATTGTTATGGGTGGTAATGGTAATGATAGCAGTTTAGTTATGGTGGTGGTAGTAGTAGTGGTATGGAAGGTGATGATAATGATTGCAGTTTAGTGATGATGGTGTTGGTAGTAGTAGTGGTGTGTGTGGCAATGGTAATGATAATGATAGCAGTTTAGTGATGATGGTGGTGTTAGTAGTAGTGGTGTGTGTGGTAATGGTAATGATAGCAGTTTAATGATGATGGTGGTAGTAGTAGTGGTATGTGTGGTAATGGTAATGATAGCAGTTTAGTGATGATGGTGGTGGTAGTAGTAGTGGTGTGGGTGGTAATGGTAATGATAAAGATAGCAGTTTAGTGATGATGGTGGTGGTAGTAGTAGTGGTGTGTGTGGTAATGGTAATGATAGCAGTTTAATGATGATGGTGGTAGTAGTAGTGGTATGTGTGGTAATGGTAATGATAGCAGTTTAGTTATGCTGGTAGTAGTAGTAGTGGTATGGTTGGTGATGTTAATGATAGCAGTTTAGTGATGGTGGTAGTAGTAGTAGTAGTGGTGTGGGTGGTAATGGTAATGATAGCAGTTTAGTGATGGTGGTGGTAGTAGTAGTGGTATGGATGGTAATAGGAATGATAATGATAGCAGTTTAGTGATGGTGGTGGTAGTAGTAGTGGTATGGGTGGTAATTGTAATGATAGTAGTTTAGTTATGCTGGTGGTAGTAGTAGTGGTATGGGTGGTAATGGTAATGATAGCAGTTTATTGATGATGGTGGTAGTAGTAGTGGTATGTGTGGTAATGGTAATGATAGCAGTTTAGTGATGATGGTGGTGGTAGTAGTAGTGGTGTGGGTGGTAATGGTAATGATACTGATAGCAGTTCTAGTGATGATGGTGGTGGTAGTAGTATTGGTGTGGGGGTAATGGTAATGATAGCCGTTTAATGATGATGGTGGTGGTAGTAGTAGTGGTATGGGTGGTAATTGTAATGATAGTAGTTTAGTTATGCTGGTGGTAGTAGTAGTGGTATGGGTGGTAATGGTAATGATAATGATAGCAGTTCTAGTGATGATGGTGGTGGTAGTAGTAGTGGTATGGGTGGTAATTGTAATGATAGTAGTTTAGTGATTATGGTGGTGGTAGTAGTAGTGGTGTGTGTGGTAATGGTAATGATACTGATAGCAGTTCTAGTGATGATGGTGGTGGTAGTAGTATTGGTGTGGGGGGTAATGGTAATGATAGCCGTTTAATGATGATGGTGGTGGTAGTAGTAGTGGTATGGGTGGTAATTGTAATGATAGTAGTTTAGTTATGCTGGTGGTAGTAGTAGTGGTATGGGTGGTAATGGTAATGATAGCAGTTTATTGATGATGGTGGTAGTAGTAGTGGTATGTGTGGTAATGGTAATGATAGCAGTTTAGTGATGATGGTGGTGGTAGTAGTAGTGGTGTGGGTGGTAATGGTAATGATACTGATAGCAGTTCTAGTGATGATGGTGGTGGTAGTAGTATTGGTGTGGGGGGTAATGGTAATGATAGCCGTTTAATGATGATGGTGGTGGTAGTAGTAGTGGTATGGGTGGTAATTGTAATGATAGTAGTTTAGTTATGCTGGTGGTAGTAGTAGTGGTATGGGTGGTAATGGTAATGATAATGATAGCAGTTCTAGTGATGATGGTGGTGGTAGTAGTAGTGGTATGGGTGGTAATTGTAATGATAGTAGTTTAGTGATTATGGTGGTGGTAGTAGTAGTGGTGTGTGTGGTAATGGTAATGATACTGATAGCAATTCTAGTGATGATGGTGGTGGTAGTAGTATTGGTGTGGGGGGTAATGGTAATGATAGCCGTTTAATGATGATGGTGGTGGTAGTAGTAGTGGTATGGGTGGTAATTGTAATGATAGTAGTTTAGTTATGCTGGTGGTAGTAGTAGTGGTATGGGTGGTAATGGTAATGATAATGATAGCAGTTCTAGTGATGATGGTGGTGGTAGTAGTAGTGGTATGGGTGGTAATTGTAATGATAGTAGTTTAGTGATGATGGTGGTGGTAGTAGTAGTGGTGTGGGTGGTAATGGTAATGATAGCAGTTTAGTTATGTTGGTGGTAGTAGTAGTGGTGTGTGTGTTAAAGGTTAATGATAATGATAGCAGTTTAGTGATGATGGTTGTGGAAGTAGTAGTGGTATGGGTGGTAATTGTAATGATAGCAGTTTAGTTATGGTGGTGGTAGTAGTCGTGGTATGGAAGGTGATGATAATGATAGCAGTTTAGTGATGATGGTGGTGGTAGTAGTAGTGGTATGGATGGTAATAGTAATGATAATGATAGCAGTTTAGTGATGGTGGTGGTAGTAGTAGTAGTGTTGTGGGTGGTAATGGTAATGATAATGATAGCAGTTTAGTGATGGTGGAGGTAGTAGTTGTAGTGGTATGGGGGAAATGATAATGATTGCAGTTTATTGGTGATGGTGGTGGTAGTTGTATTTGTGTGGGTGGTAATGGTAATGATAGCAGTTTAATGATGATGGTTGTGGAAGTAGTATTGTTATGGGTGGTAATGGTAATGATAGCAGTTTAGTTATGGTGGTGGTAGTAGTAGTGGTATGGAAGGTGATGATAATGATTGCAGTTTAGTGATGATGGTGTTGGTAGTAGTAGTGGTGTGTGTGGCAATGGTAATGATAATGATAGCAGTTTAGTGATGATGGTGGTGTTAGTAGTAGTGGTGTGTGTGGTAATGGTAATGGTAATGATAGCAGTTTAGTGATGATGGTGGTGGTAGTAGTAGTGGTGTGGGTGGTAATGGTAATGATAAAGATAGCAGTTTAGTGATAATGGTGGTGGTAGTAGTAGTGGTGTGTGTGGTAATGGTAATGATAGCAGTTTAATGATGATGGTGGTAGTAGTAGTGGTATGTGTGGTAATGGTAATGATAGCAGTTTAGTTATGCTGGTAGTAGTAGTAGTGGTATGGTTGGTGATGTTAATGATAGCAGTTTAGTGATGGTGGTAGTAGTAGTAGTAGTGGTGTGGGTGGTAATGGTAATGATAGCAGTTTAGTGATGGTGGTGGTAGTAGTAGTGGTGTGTGTGGCAATGGTAATGATAATGATAGCAGTTTAGTGATGATGGTGGTGGTAGTAGTAGTGGTGTGGTTGGTAATGGTAATGATAGCAGTTTAGTTATGCTGGTAGTAGTAGTGGTGGTATGGTTGGTGATGTTAATGATAGCAGTTTAGTGATGGTGGTAGTAGTAGTAGTAGTGGTGTGGGTGGTAATGGTAATGATAGCAGTTTAGTGATGGTGGTGGTAGTAGTAGTGGTGTGTGTGGCAATGGTAATGATAATGATAGCAGTTTAGTGATGATGGTGGTGGTAGTAGTAGTGGTGTATGTGGTAATGGTAATGATAATGATAGCAGTTTAGTGATGATGGTGGTGGTAGTAGTAGTGGTGTGGGTGGTAATGGTAATGATAATGATAGCAGTTTAGTGATGATGGTGGTAGTAGTTGTAGTGGTGTGGTTGGTAATGGTAATGATAATGATAGCAGTTTAGTGATGATGGTGGTGGTAGTAGTAGTGGTGTTGGTGGTAATGGTAATGATAGCAGTTTAGTTATGCTGGTAGTAGTAGTAGTGGTATGGTTGGTGATGTTAATGATAGCAGTTTAGTGATGGTGGTAGTAGTAGTAGTGGTGTGGGTGGTAATGGTAATAATAGCAGTTTAGTGATGGTGGTGGTAGTAGTAGTGGTATGGATGGTAATAGTAATGATAATGATAGCAGTTTAGTGATGGTGGTGGTAGTAGTAGTAGTGTTGTGGGTGGTAATGGTAATGATAATGATAGCAGTTTAGTGATGGTGGAGGTAGTAGTTGTAGTGGTATGGGTGGAAATGATAATGATTGCAGTTTATTGGTGATGGTGGTGGTAGTTGTATTGGTGTGGGTGGTAATGGTAATGATAGCAGTTTAATGATGATGGTTGTGGAAGTAGAATTGTTATGGGTGGTAATGGTAATGATAGCAGTTTAGTTATGGTGGTGGTAGTAGTAGTGGTATGGAAGGTGATGATAATGATTGCAGTTTAGTGATGATGGTGTTGGTAGTAGTAGTGGTGTGTGTGGCAATGGTAATGATAATGATAGCAGTTTAGTGATGATGGTGGTGTTAGTAGTAGTGGTGTGTGTGGTAATGGTAATGGTAATGATAGCAGTTTAGTGATGATGGTGGTGGTAGTAGTAGTGGTGTGGGTGGTAATGGTAATGATAGCAGTTTAATGATGATGGTGGTAGTAGTAGTGGTATGTGTGGTAATGGTAATGATAGCAGTTTAGTTATGCTGGTCGTAGTAGTAGTGGTATGGTTGGTGATGTTAATGATAGCAGTTTAGTGATGGTGGTAGTAGTAGTAGTAGTGGTGTTGGTGGTAATGGTAATGATAGCAGTTTAGTGATGGTGGTGGTAGTAGTAGTGGTATGGATGGTAATAGGAATGATAATGATAGCAGTTTAGTGATGGTGGTGGTAGTAGTAGTGGTATGGGTGGTAATTGTAATGATAGTAGTTTAGTTATGCTGGTGGTAGTAGTAGTGGTATGGGTGGTAATGGTAATGATAGCAGTTTATTGATGATGGTGGTAGTAGTAGTGGTATGTGTGGTAATGGTAATGATAGCAGTTTAGTGATGATGGTGGTGGTAGTAGTAGTGGTGTGGGTGGTAATGGTAATGATACTGATAGCAGTTCTAGTGATGATGGTGGTGGTAGTAGTATTGGTGTGGGGGGTAATGGTAATGATAGCCGTTTAATGATGATGGTGGTGGTAGTAGTAGTGGTGTGTGTGGTAATGGTAATGATACTGATAGCAGTTCTAGTGATGATGGTGGTGGTAGTAGTATTGGTGTGGGGGGTAATGGTAATGATAGCCGTTTAATGATGATGGTGGTGGTAGTAGTAGTGGTATGGGTGGTAATTGTAATGATAGTAGTTTAGTTATGCTGGTGGTAGTAGTAGTGGTATGGGTGGTAATGGTAATGATAATGATAGCAGTTCTAGTGATGATGGTGGTGGTAGTAGTAGTGGTATGGGTGGTAATTGTAATGATAGTAGTTTAGTGATGATGGTGGTAGTAGTAGTGGTGTGTGTGTTAAAGGTTAATGATAATGATAGCAGTTTAGTGATGATGGTTGTGGAAGTAGTAGTGGTATGGGTGGTAATTGTAATGATAGCAGTTTAGTTATGGTGGTGGTAGTAGTCGTGGTATGGAAGGTGATGATAATGATAGCAGTTTAGTGATGATGGTGGTGGTAGTAGTAGTGGTATGGATGGTAATAGTAATGATAATGATAGCAGTTTAGTGATGGTGGTGGTAGTAGTAGTAGTGTTGTGGGTGGTAATGGTAATGATAATGATAGCAGTTTAGTGATGGTGGAGGTAGTAGTTGTAGTGGTATGGGGGGAAATGATAATGATTGCAGTTTATTGGTGATGGTGGTGGTAGTTGTATTTGTGTGGGTGGTAATGGTAATGATAGCAGTTTAATGATGATGGTTGTGGAAGTAGTATTGTTATGGGTGGTAATGGTAATGATAGCAGTTTAGTTATGGTGGTGGTAGTAGTAGTGGTATGGAAGGTGATGATAATGATTGCAGTTTAGTGATGATGGTGTTGGTAGTAGTAGTGGTGTGTGTGGCAATGGTAATGATAATGATAGCAGTTTAGTGATGATGGTGGTGTTAGTAGTAGTGGTGTGTGTGGTAATGGTAATGGTAATGATAGCAGTTTAGTGATGATGGTGGTGGTAGTAGTAGTGGTGTGGGTGGTAATGGTAATGATAAAGATAGCAGTTTAGTGATAATGGTGGTGGTAGTAGTAGTGGTGTGTGTGGTAATGGTAATGATAGCAGTTTAATGATGATGGTGGTAGTAGTAGTGGTATGTGTGGTAATGGTAATGATAGCAGTTTAGTTATGCTGGTAGTAGTAGTAGTGGTATGGTTGGTGATGTTAATGATAGCAGTTTAGTGATGGTGGTAATAGTAGTAGTAGTGGTGTGGGTGGTAATGGTAATGATAGCAGTTTAGTGATGGTGGTGGTAGTAGTAGTGGTGTGTGTGGCAATGGTAATGATAATGATAGCAGTTTAGTGATGATGGTGGTGGTAGTAGTAGTGGTGTGGTTGGTAATGGTAATGATAGCAGTTTAGTTATGCTGGTAGTAGTAGTGGTGGTATGGTTGGTGATGTTAATGATAGCAGTTTAGTGATGGTGGTAGTAGTAGTAGTAGTGGTGTGGGTGGTAATGGTAATGATAGCAGTTTAGTGATGGTGGTGGTAGTAGTAGTGGTGTGTGTGGCAATGGTAATGATAATGATAGCAGTTTAGTGATGATGGTGGTGGTAGTAGTAGTGGTGTATGTGGTAATGGTAATGATAATGATAGCAGTTTAGTGATGATGGTGGTGGTAGTAGTAGTGGTGTGGGTGGTAATGGTAATGATAATGATAGCAGTTTAGTGATGATGGTGGTAGTAGTTGTAGTGGTGTGGTTGGTAATGGTAATGATAATGATAGCAGTTTAGTGATGATGGTGGTGGTAGTAGTAGTGGTGTTGGTGGTAATGGTAATGATAGCAGTTTAGTTATGCTGGTAGTAGTAGTAGTGGTATGGTTGGTGATGTTAATGATAGCAGTTTAGTGATGGTGGTAGTAGTAGTAGTGGTGTGGGTGGTAATGGTAATAATAGCAGTTTAGTGATGGTGGTGGTAGTAGTAGTGGTATGGATGGTAATAGTAATGATAATGATAGCAGTTTAGTGATGGTGGTGGTAGTAGTAGTAGTGTTGTGGGTGGTAATGGTAATGATAATGATAGCAGTTTAGTGATGGTGGAGGTAGTAGTTGTAGTGGTATGGGGGGAAATGATAATGATTGCAGTTTATTGGTGATGGTGGTGGTAGTTGTATTGGTGTGGGTGGTAATGGTAATGATAGCAGTTTAATGATGATGGTTGTGGAAGTAGTATTGTTATGGGTGGTAATGGTAATGATAGCAGTTTAGTTATGGTGGTGGTAGTAGTAGTGGTATGGAAGGTGATGATAATGATTGCAGTTTAGTGATGATGGTGTTGGTAGTAGTAGTGGTGTGTGTGGCAATGGTAATGATAATGATAGCAGTTTAGTGATGATGGTGGTGTTAGTAGTAGTGGTGTGTGTGGTAATGGTAATGGTAATGATAGCAGTTTAGTGATGATGGTGGTGGTAGTAGTAGTGGTGTGGGTGGTAATGGTAATGATAGCAGTTTAATGATGATGGTGGTAGTAGTAGTGGTATGTGTGGTAATGGTAATGATAGCAGTTTAGTTATGCTGGTAGTAGTAGTAGTGGTATGGTTGGTGATGTTAATGATAGCAGTTTAGTGATGGTGGTAGTAGTAGTAGTAGTGGTGTTGGTGGTAATGGTAATGATAGCAGTTTAGTGATGGTGGTGGTAGTAGTAGTGGTATGGATGGTAATAGGAATGATAATGATAGCAGTTTAGTGATGGTGGTGGTAGTAGTAGTGGTATGGGTGGTAATTGTAATGATAGTAGTTTAGTTATGCTGGTGGTAGTAGTAGTGGTATGGGTGGTAATGGTAATGATAGCAGTTTATTGATGATGGTGGTAGTAGTAGTGGTATGTGTGGTAATGGTAATGATAGCAGTTTAGTGATGATGGTGGTGGTAGTAGTAGTGGTGTGGGTGGTAATGGTAATGATACTGATAGCAGTTCTAGTGATGATGGTGGTGGTAGTAGTATTGGTGTGGGGGTAATGGTAATGATAGCCGTTTAATGATGATGGTGGTGGTAGTAGTAGTGGTATGGGTGGTAATTGTAATGATAGTAGTTTAGTTATGCTGGTGGTAGTAGTAGTGGTATGGGTGGTAATGGTAACGATAGCAGTTTAATGATGATGGTGGTAGTAGTAGTGGTATGTGTGGTAATGGTAATGATAGCAGTTTAGTTATGCTGGTAGTAGTAGTAGTGGTATGGTTGGTGATGTTAATGATAGCAGTTTAGTGATGGTGGTAGTAGTAGTAGTAGTGGTGTGGGTGGTAATGGTAATGATAGCAGTTTAGTTATGTTGGTGGTAGTAGTAGTGGTATGGAAGGTAATAGTAATGATAATGATAGCAGTTTAGTGATGGTGGAGGTAGTAGTCGTAGTGGTATGGGTGGAAATGAAAATGATTGCAGTTTAGTGATGGTGGTGGCGGTAGTAGTAATGGTGTGGGTGGTAATGGTAATGATAATGATAGCAGTTTAGTGATGGTGGTGGTAGTAGTAGTAGTGCTATGGGTGGTAATGGTAATGATAGCAGTTTAATGATGATGGTGGTGGTAGTTGTATTGGTGTGGGTGGTAATGGTAATGATAGCAGTTTAATGATGATGGTGGTGGAAGTAGTATTGGTATCGGTGGTAATGGTAATGATAGCAGTTTAGTTATGTTGGTGGTAGTAGTATTGGTGTGTGTGGTAATGGTAATGATAATGATAGCAGTTTAGTGATGATGGTTGTGGAAGTAGTAGTGGTATGGGTGGTAATGGTAATGATAGCAGTTTAGTTATGGTGGTGGTAGTAGTAGTGGTATGGAAGGTGATGATAATGATAGCAGTTTAGTGATGATGGTGTTGGTAGTAGTAGTGGTGTGTGTGGCAATGGTAATGATAATGATAGCAGTTTAGTGATGATGGTGGTGGTAGTAGTAGTGGTGTGTGTGGTAATGGTAATGATAATGATAGCAGTTTAGTGATGATGGTGGTGGTAGTAGTATTGGTGTGGGTGGTAATGGTAATGATAGCAGTTTAGTTATGGTGGTGGTAGTAGTAGTGGTATGAGTGGTGATGATAATGATAGCAGTTTAGTGATGATGGTGTTGGTAGTGGGAGTGGTGTGTGTGGTAATGGTAATGATAATGATAGCAGTTTAGTGATGATGGTGGTGGTAGTAGTAGTGGTATGGGTGGTAATGATAATGATAGCAGTTCAGTGATGATGGTGGTAGTAGTAGTAGTGGTGTGGGTGGTAATGGTAATGATAATGATAGCAGTTTAGTTATAGTGGTGGTAGTAGTAGTTGTATGGGAGGTAATGATAATGATAGCAGTTTAGTGATGATGGTGGTGGTAGTAGTAGTGGTGTGGGTGGTAATGGTAATGATAATGATAGCAGTTCTAGTGATGATGGTGGTGGTAGTAGTAGTGGTGTCGGTGGTAATGATAATGTTCGCAGTTTAGTGATGGTGGTGGTAGTAGTAGTGGTATGGGTGGTAATGGTAATGATAGCAGTTTAATGATGATGGTGGTGGTAGTAGTATTGGTGTGGGTAGTAATGGTAATGATAGCAGTTTAATGATGATGGTGGTGGTAGTAGTAGTGGTATGGGTGGTGATGATCATGATAGCAGTTTAGTGATGATGGTGTTGGTAGTAGTAGTGGTGTGTGTGGTAATGGTAATTATAATGATAGCAGTTTAGTGATGATGGTGGTGGTAGTAGTAGTGGTGTGTGTGGTAATGGTAATGATAATGATAGCAGTTTAGTGATGATGGTGGTGGTAGTAGTAGTGGTATGAGTGGTGATGATAATGATAGCAGTTTAGTGATGATGGTGTTGGTAGTGGGAGTGGTGTGTGTGGTAATGGTAATGATAGCAGTTTATTGATGATGGTGGTGGTAGTAGTATTGGTGTGGGTGGTAATGGTAATGATAGCAGTTTAGTTATGGTGGTGGTAGTAGTAGTGGTATGATTGGTGATGATAATGATAGCAGTTTAGTGATGATGGTGTTGGTAGTGGGAGTGGTGTGTGTGGTAATGGTAATGATAATGATAGCAGTTTAGTGATGATGGTGGTGGTAGTAGTAGTGGTATGGGTGGTAATGTTAATGATAGCAGTTTAGTTATGTGGTGGTATTAGTAGTGGTATAGGTGGTAATGATAATGATAGCAGTTCAGTGATGATGGTGGTAGTAGTAGTAGTGGTGTGGGTGGTAATGGTAATGATAATGATAGCAGTTTAGTTATAGTGGTGGTAGTAGTAGTTGTATGGGAGGTAATGATAATGATAGCAGTTTAGTGATGATGGTGGTGGTATTAGTAGTGGTGTCGGTGGTAATGATAATGATCGCAGTTTAGTGATGGTGGTGGTAGTAGTAGTGGTATGGGTGGTAATGGTAATGATAGCAGTTTAATGATGATGGTGGTGGTAGTAGTATTGGTGTGGGTAGTAATTGTAATGATAGCAGTTTAATGATGATGGTGGTGGTAGTAGTATTGGTGTGGGTAGTAATGGTAATGATAGCAGTTTAATGATGATGGTGGTGGTAGTAGTAGTGGTATGGGTGGTGATGATCATGATAGCAGTTTAGTGATGATGGTGTTGGTAGTAGTAGTGGTGTGTGTGGTAATGGTAATGATAATGATAGCAGTTTAGTGATGATGGTGGTGGAAGTATTAGTGGTATGGGTGGTGATGGTAATGATAGCAGTTTAGTTATGTTGGTGGTGGTAGTAGTAGTGGTATAGGTGGTAATGATAATTATAGCAGTTTAGTGATGATGGTGGTGGTAGTAGTAGTGGTGTGGGTGGTAATGGTAATGATAACAGTTTCGTGATAGCACAGAGATCTTCTGCACAGATTCTGCCAGACCTGAGCCCTGACAGTAAATCTCAGTAAGACCAAAATAATGGTGTTCCGAAAAAGGTCCAGTCGCCAGGACCACAAATAAAAATTCCATCTAGACACTGTTGCCCTAGAGCTCACAAAAAACTATACATACCTTTGCCTAAACATCAGCGCCACAGGTAACTTCCACCAAGCTGTGAACGATCTGAGAGACAAGGCAAGAAGTGCATTCTATGCAATCAAAAGGAACATAAAATTCAACATATCAATTAGGATCTGGCTAAAAATACTTGAATCAGTCATAGAGCCCATTGCCCTTTATGGTTGTGAGGTCTGGGGTCCGCTCACTAACCAAGATTTCAAAAAATGGGACAAACACCAAATTGAGATTCTGCATGCAGAATTCAGAAATAATATCCTCCGTGTACAACGTAGAACACCAAATAATGCATGCAGAGCAGAATTAGGCCGATACCCACTAATTATCAAAATCCAGAAAATAGCCGTTAAATTCTACAACCACCTAAAAGGAAGCGATTCCCAAACCTTCCATAACAAAGCCATCACCTACAGAGAGATGAACCTGGAGAAGAGTCCCCTAAGCAAGCTGGTCCTGGGGCTCTGTTCACAAACACAAAATCACCCCACAGAGCCCCAGGACAGCAGCACAATTAGATGCAACCAAATCATGAGAAAACAAAAAGAGAATTACTTGACACTGGAAAGAATTCACAAAAAAACAGAGCAAACTAGAAGGCTATTTGGCCCACACAGTGGCAGAATACCTGTCCACTGTGACTGACCCAAACTTAAGGAAAGCTTTGACTATGTACAGACTCAGTGAACATAGCTTTGCTATTGAGAAAGGCAGCCGTAGACAGACCTGTCTCTCAAGAGAAGACAGGCTATGTGCTCACTGCCCACAAAATGAGGTGGAAACTGAGCTGCACTTCCTAACCTCCTGCCCAATGTATGACCATATTAGAGAGACATATTTCCCTCAGATAACACAGATCCACAAAGAATTTGAAAACAAATCTAATTTTGATAAACTCCCATATCTACTTTGTGAAATTCCACAGTGTGCCATCACGGAAGCAAGATTTGTGACCTGTTGCCACAAGAAAAGGGCAACCAGTGAAGAACAAACACCATTGTAAATACAACCCATATTTATGCTTATTTATTTTCCCTTTGTGTACTTTAAACATTTGTACATTATTTCAACGCATATGTATATGTGCCATTTGTAATGTCTATATGTCACGTTCTAACCTTTATTTCCTTTGTTTTGTCTTTATTTAGTATGGTCAGGGCGTGAGTTGCGTGGGCAGTCTATGTTTGTTTGTTCTATATTTTGGGTATTTCTATGTTTCGGCCTTGTATGGTTCTCAATCAGAGGCAGGTGTCATTAGTTGTCTCTGATTGAGAATCATACTTAGGTAGCCTGGGTTTCACTATGTGTTTGTGGGTGATTGTTCCTGTCTCCTTGTCTGCACCAGATAGGACTGTTTAGGGTTTTCACATTTCTTGTTTTTTGTAGTCAGTTGTTCATGTGTACATTACGTATTAAAAAGAACCATGGACACTTACGACGCCGCATATTGGTCCTCTGACCCTTTTCGCCTCTCCTCTTCGGAAGAAGAGGAGGAAATCCCTTACACTATATTGTTTTGAAACTCCTGTATGTGTAATGTTTATTGTAAATGTTTATTGTTTATTTCACTTTTGTATATATTTATTTTACTTTTGTACAGTGCCTTGCGAAAGTATTCGGCCCCCTTGAACTTTGCGACCTTTTGCCACATTTCAGGCTTCAAACATAAAGATATAAAACTGTATTTGTTTTGTGAAGAATCAACAACAAGTGGGACACAATCATGAAGTGGAACGACATTTATTGGATATTTCAAACTTTTTTAACAAATCAAAAACTGAAAAAATTGGGCGTGCAAAATTATTCAGCCCCTTTACTTTCAGTGCAGCAAACTCTCTCCAGAAGTTCAGTGAGGATCTCTGAATGATCCAATGTTGACCTAAATGACTAATGATGATAAATACAATCCACCTGTGTGTAATCAAGTCTCCGTATAAGTGCACCTGCACTGTGATAGTCTCAGAGGTCCGTTAAAAGCGCAGAGAGCATCATGAAGAACAAGGAACACACCAGGCAGGTCCGAGATACTGTTGTGAAGAAGTTTAACCTCTTGATGCTCTGGGGGGCGCTATTTCATTTTTGGATGAAAAACGTTCCCGTTTTAACCTGTTGATGCTCTGGGGGTGCTATTTCATTTTTGGATGAAAAACGTTCCCGTTTTAAACAAGATATTTTGTCACAAAAAGATGCTCGACTATGCATATAATTGATAGAAAACACTCTGACGTGTCCAGAACTACCAAGATATTTTCTGTGCGTGCCCTAGAATGTGAGCTTCAGGCAAAACCAAGATGAGACGGCATCCAGGAAATGAGCAGGATTTTTGAGGCTCTGTTTTCCATTGTCTCCTTATATGGCTGTGAATGCGAGAGGAATGAGCCTGCCCTTTCTGTCGTTTCCCCAAGGTGTCTGCAGCATTGTGACGTATTTGTAGGCAGATCATTGGAAGATTGACCATAAGAGACCACATTTACCAGGTGTCCGCCCGGTGTCCTGCGCCGAAATTGGTGCGCAAAAGTCAGCTGCCAGTATTTTTCCATGGGATACAGAGAGGAAAGCAAGCTTCCACGAACTGCATATCAATGAAGAGATATGTGAAAAAACACCTTGAGGATTGATTCCAAACAATGTTTGCCATGTTTTGGTCGATATTATGTAGTTAATTCGGAAAAAGTTTTACGTTGTAGGTGACTGAATTTTCGGTTCGTTTTGGTAGCCAGATGCAATGTAGAAAACGGAACGATTTCTCCTACACACAGACGCTTTTAGGAAAAACTGCGCATTTGGTATGTAACTGAGAGTCTCCTCATTGAAAACATCAGAAGCTCTTCAAAGGTAAATGATTTTATTTATTTGGTTATCTGGTTTTTGTGAAAATGTTGCGTGCTAAATGCTACTCAAAATGCTATGCTAGCTTTGCATACTCTTACACAAATTAGTCAATTTCTATGGTTCAAAAGCATATTTTGAAAATCTGAGATGACAGTGTTGTTAAGAAAAGGCTAAGCTTGAGAGCAGATGCATTATTTTCATTTTATTTGCGATTTTCAGAAATCGTTAACGTTGCGTTATGCTAATGAGCCTGAGGCTTTAGTCACGATCCCGGATCCGGGATGGGGAGTTCCAAGAGGTTAAACAAGATATTTTGTCACAAAAAGATGCTCGACTATGCATATAATTGATAGCTTTCGAAAGAAAACACTCTGATGTGTCCAGAACTACCAAGATATTTTCTGTGCGTGCCCTAGAACGTGAGCTTCAGGCAAAACCAAGATGAGACGGCATCCAGGAAATGAGCAGGATTTTTGAGGCTCTGTTTTCCATTGTCTCCTTATATGGCTGTGAATGCGAGAGGAGTAAGTCTGCCCTTTCTGTCGTTTCCCCAAGGTGTCTGCAGCATTGTGACGTATTTGTAGGCATATCATTGGAAGATTGACCATAAGAGACCACATTTACCAGGTGTCCGCCCGGTGTCCTGTGCCGAAATTGGTGCGCAAAAGTCAGCTGCAAGTATTTTTCCATGGAATTTAGAGAAGAATGCAAGCTTCCACGAACGATATATCAATGAAGAGATATGTGAAAAAACACCTTGAGGATTGATTCCAAACAACGTTTGCCATGTTTCGGTCGATAATATGGAGTTAATTCGGAAAAAGTTTGACATTGTAGGTGACTGAATTTTCGGTTGTTTCGGTAGCCAAATGCGATGTACAAAACGGAACGATTTCTCCTACACACAGACGCTTTCAGGAAAAACTGCGCATTTGGTATGTAACTGAGAGTCTCCTCATTGAAAACATCCGAAGCTCTTCAAAGGTAAATGATTTTATTTATTTGGTTATCTGGTTTTTGTGAAAATGATGCGTGCTAAATGCTACTCAAAATGCTAAGCTAGCTTAGCATACTCTTACACAAATTAGTCAATTTCTATGGTTCAAAAGCATTTTTTGAAAATCTGAGATGACAGTGTTGTTAAGAAAAGGCTAAGTTTGAGAGCAGACGCATTATTTTCATTTTATTTGCGATTTTCAGAAATCGTTAACGTTGCGTTATGCTAATGAGCCTGAGGCTTTAGTCACGATCCCGGATCCGGGATGGGGAGTTTCAACAGGTTAAAGCCGGATTTGGATACAAAACAATTTCCCAAGCTTTAAACATCCCAATGTAGCACTGTGCAAGCGATAATATTGAAATGGAAGGAGTATCAGACCACTGCAAATCTACCAAGACCTGGCCGTCCCTCTAAACTTTCAGCTCATACAAGGAGAAGACTGATCAGAGATGCAGCCAAGAGGCCCATGATCACTCTGGATGAACTGCAGAGATCTACAGCTGAGGTGGGAGACTCTGTCCATAGGACAACAATCAGTCGTATATTGCACAAATCTGGCCTTTATGGAAGAGTGGCAAGAAGAAAGCCATATCCATAAAAAGTGTCATTTAAAGTTTGCCACAAGCCACCTGGGAGACACACCAAACATGTGGAAGAAGGTGCTCTGGTCAGATGAAACCAAAATTGAACTTTTTGGCAACAATGCAAAACGTTATGTTTGGCGTAAAAGCAACACAGCTCATCACCCTGAACACACCATCTCCACTGTCAAACATGGTGGTGGCAGCATCATGGTTTGGGCCTGCTTTTCTTCAGCAGGGACAGGGGAGATGGTTAAAATTGATGGGAAGATGGATGGAGCCAAATACAGGACCATTCTGGAAGAAAACCTGATGGAGTCTGCAAAAGACCTGAGAATGGGACAGAGATTTGTCTTCCAACAAGACAATGATCCAAAACATAAAGCAAAATCTACAATAGAATGGTTCAAAAATAAACATATCCAGGTGTTAGAAAGGCCAAGTCAAAGTCCAGACCTGAATCCAATGGAGAATCTGTGGAAAGAACTGAAAACTGCTGTTCACAAATGCTCTCCATCCAACCTCACTGAGCTCGAGCTGTTTTGCAAGGAGGAATGGGAAAAAATTTCAGTCTCTCGATGTGCAAAACTGATAGAGACATACCCCAAGCGACTTACAGCTGTAATCACAGCAAAAGGTGGCGCTACAAAGTATTATCTTAAGGGGGCTGAATAATTTTGCACGCCCAATTTTTCAGTTTTTGATTTGTTAAAAAAGTTTGAAATATCCAATAAATGTTGTTCCACTTCATGATTGTTTCCCACTTGTTGTTGATTCTTCATAAAAAAATACAATTTAATATCTTTATGTTTGAAGCCTAAAATGTGGCAAAAGGTCGCAAAGTTCAAGGGGGCTGAATACTTTCACAAGGCACTGTATATATATCACTTGCTTATATCACTCACTTGCTTTGGGAATAACTTCAGGAGTTTGTTCCTGTAGAGGAACCAAATCAGCGGAAATTCCAGAGTGCCAACTAATTGTACTCGTTAAAACTCAAACTTTCATTAAAATTCACATGCAGGGTACTCAATTCAAGCCACACTCGTTGTGAATATAGCCAACATGTCAGATTTATAAAATGCTTTTCGGCGTATGCATGAGAGGCTATTATCCGATAGCATGCAGCCCCCAGAAACACACAAAGGGGACGTAAACAAAGAAATTAGCGTAGCCGGCGGTACCCAAAACGCAGAAATAAAATATAAAACATTCATTACCTTTGACGAGATTCTTTGTTGGCACTCCTATATGTCCCATAAACATCACAATTGGGTCTTTTTTTCGATAAAATCGGTCCATATATACCCAAAATGTCCATTTATGAACACCGTGAAATCCATGTAAAAAGGCACCTTTCCCAACGCAACGTATTTTTTAAAAATTCATAAAGTTGCCTATAAACTTTGACAAAACACTTCAACCTACTTCTGTAATCCAAGTTTAGGTATTAGTAAACGTTAATAAACGATCAAATTGATCACGGAGCGATCTGTATTCAATAACTAGACGTTTACAAAACGAAGTCCAGTTCCTCACTGACATTTTTTTCAGTTGCGCACCTGAAGACTGGATGTACTATTGACCAATCGAACCAAGGAAAAAGTGCCCTGGTAATCACAACACTGGCGACATCGTGTGGAATCTGTAGGAATTGCAAACACAATTCCATCATTTATGACAAGCCTGAGACAATACAAACACTGGCGGATGGATTTTTTCTTTGTAGATTTTGTGATGAGGTTTTCTTGCGATTTTGACAACGGAACTCATTCTGTTATAGTCACAGACACCATTGAACCAGTTCTAGAAACTTCAGAGTGTTTTCTATGCACACATACTAATCATATGCATATACTATATTCCTGGCATGAGTAGCAGGACGTTGAAATGATGCGCGATTTTTAACAGAATTTTGAAAAAAGTAGCACCATCTCTAACAATATATATTATTAACACATGTTTTCCATGCCAATAAAGCCCCTTAAATTGAATTGAATTGAATTGAGAGAGACAGAGAGAGAGAGAAATAGAGAGAGAGTGAGAGAAATATATATATATATAGAGAAATAGAGAGAGAGAGAAATATATATAGAGAGAGAAATAGAGAGAGAGAGAAATATGTATAGAGAAAGAAAGAGAAATAGAGAGAGAGAAATAGAGAGAGAGACAGGAGGACAGACCATTATTTATTTTTATTTATTTTTATTTCACCTTTATTTAACCAGGTAGGCTAGTTGAGAACAAGTTCTCATTTGCAACTGCAACCTGGCCAAGATAAAGCATAGCAGTGTGAACAGACAACACAGAGTTACACATGGAGAAACAATTAACAAGTCAATAACACAGTAGAAAAAGGGGAGTCTATATACATTGTGTGCAAAAGGCGTGAGGAGGTAGGCGAATAATTACAATTTTGCAGATTAACACCGGGGTGATAAATGATCAGATGGTCATGTACAAGTAGAGATATTGGTGTGCAAAAGAGCAGAAAAGTAAATAAATAAAAACAGTATGGGGATGAGGTAGGTGAAAATGGGTGGGCTATTTACCAATAGACTATGTACAGCTGCAGCGATCGGTTAGCTGCTCAGATAGCAGATGTTTGAAGTTGGTGAGGGAGATAAAGGTCTCCAACTTCAGGGATTTTTGCAATTCGTTCCAGTCACAGGCAGCAGAGTATTGGAACGAAAGGCGGCCAAATGAGGTGTTGGCTTTAGGGATGATCAGTGAGATACACCTGCTGGAGAGCGTGCTATGGATGGGTGTTGCCATCGTGACCAGTGAACTGAGATAAGGCGGAGCTTTACCTAGCATGGACTTGTAGATGACCTGGAGCCAGTGGGTCTGGCGACGAACATGTAGCGAGGGCCAGCCGACTAGAGCATACAAGTCGCAGTGGTGTGTGGTATAAGGTGCTTTAGTGACAAAACGGATGGCACTGTGATAAACTGCATCCAGTTTGCTGAGCAGAGTGTTGGAAGCAATTTTTTAGATGACATCGCCGAAGTCGAGGATCGGTAGGATAGTCAGTTTTACGAGGGTAAGTTTGGCGGTGTGAGTGAAGGAGGCTTTGTTGCGGAATAGAAAGCCGACGCCCTCCGATTTGACACACTGAACTCTGTCTGCAAAGTAATTGGTGAACCAGGCAAGGCAGTCATCCGAAAAACCGAGGCTATTGAGTCTGCCGATAAGAATATGGTGATTGACAGAGTCGAAAGCCTTGGCAAGGTCGATGAAGACGGCTGCGCAGTACTGTCTTTTATCGATGGCGATTATGATATCGTTTAGTACCTTGAGTGTGGCTGAGGTGCACCCGTGACCGGCTCGGAAACCAGATTGCACAGCGGAGAAGGTACGGTGGGATTCGAAATGGTCATTGACCTGTTTGTTGACTTGGCTTTCGAAGACCTTAGATAGGCAGTGCGGGATGGATATAGGTCTGTAACAGTTTGGGTCCAGGGTGTCTCCCCCTTTGAAGAGGGGGATGACTGCGGCAGCTTTCCAATCCTTGGGGATCTCAGACGATATGAAAGAGAGGTTGAACAGGCTGGTAATAGGGGTTGCGACAATGGCGGCGGATAGTTTCAGAAATAGAGGGTCCAGATTGTCAAGCCCAGCTGATTTGTACGGGTCCAGGTTTTGCAGCTAAATCAAATCAAATCAAATCAAATTTTATTTGTCACATACACATGGTTAGCAGATGTTAATGCGAGTGTAGCGAAATGCTTGTGCTTCTAGTTCCGACAATGCAGTAATAACCAACAAGTAATCTAACTAACAATTCCTAAACTACTGTCTTATACACAGTGTAAGGGGATAAAGAATATGTACATTAGGATATATGAATGAGTGATGGTACAGAGCAGCATAGACAAGATACAGTAGATGGTATCGAGTACAGTATATACATATGAGATGAGTGTGTAAACAAAGTGGCATAGTTAAAGTGGCTAGTGATACATGTATTACATAAGGATGCAGTCGATGATATAGAGTACATTATATCTGCATGCATATGAGATGAATAATGTAGGGTAAGTAACATTATATAAGGTAGCATTGTTTAAAGCTCTTTCAGAACATCTGCTATCTGAATTTGGGTGATCCTGGAGAGGCTTAGGCGAGGAGCTGCGGGGCTGTTGGCCGAGGTTGGAGTAGCCAGGCGGAAGGCATGGCCAGCCGTTGGGAAATGCTTGTTGAAGTTTTCGATAATTATGGATTTATCGGTGGTGACCGTGTTACCTAGCCTCAGTGCAGTGGGCAGCTGGGAGTAGGTGCTCTTGTTCTCCATGGACTTCAAAGTGTCCCAGAACTTTTTGGAGTTGGAGCTACAGGATGCAAACTTCTGCCTGAAGAAGCTGGCCTTAGCTTTCCTGACTGACTGCGTGTATTGGTTCCTGACTTCCCTGAACAGTTGCATATCGCTGGGACTATTCGATGCTATTGCAGTCCGCAACAGGATGTTTTTGTGCTGGTCGAGGGCAGTCAGGTCTGGAGTGAACCAAGGGCTGTATCTGTTCTTAGTTCTGCATTTTTTGAACGGAGCATGCTTATCTAAAATGGTGAGGAAGTTACTTTTAAAGAATGACCAGGCATCCTCAACTGACGGGATGAGGTCAATGTCCTTCCAGGATACCCGGGCCAGGTCGATTAGAAAGGCCTGCTCACAGAAGTGTTTTAGGGAGCGTTTGACAGTGATGAGGGGTGGTCGTTTGACTGCGGCTCCGTAGCGGATACAGGCAATGAGGCAGTGATCGCTGAGATCCTGGTTGAATACAGCGGAGGTGTATTTGGAGGGCCAGTTGGTCAGGATGACGTCTATGAGGGTGCCCTTGTTTACAGAGTTAGGGTTGTACCTGGTGGGTTCCTTGATGATTTGTGTGAGATTGAGGGCATCTAGCTTAGATTGTAGGACTGCCGGGGTGTTAAGCATATCCCAGTTTAGGTCACCTAACAGAACAAACTCTGAAGCTAGATGGGGGGCGATCAATTCACAAATGGTGTCCAGGGCACAGCTGGGAGCTGAGGGGGGTCGGTAGCAGGCGGCAACAGTGAGAGACTTATTTCTGGAGAGAGTAATTTTCAAAATTAGTACATTTACATTTACATTTAAGTCATTTAGCAGACGCTCTTATCCAGAGCGACTTACAAATTGGTGAATTCACCTTCTGACATCCAGTGGAACAGCCACTTTACAATAGTGCATCTAAATCATTAAGGGGGGTGAGAAGGATTACTTATCCTATCCTAGGTATTCCTTGAAGAGGTGGGGTTTCAGGTGTCTCCGGAAGGTGGTGATTGACTCCGCTGTCCTGGCGTCGTGAGGGAGTTTGTCCCACCATTGGGGGGCCAGAGCAGCGAACAGTTTTGACTGGGCTGAGCGGGAACTGTACTTCCTCAATGGTAGGGAGGCGAGCAGGCCAGAGGTGGTTGAACGCAGTGCCCTTGCTTGGGTGTAGGGCCTGATCAGAGCCTGGAGGTACTGCGGTGCCGTTCCCCTCACAGCTCCGTAGGCAAGCACCATGGTCTTGTAGCGGATGCGAGCTTCAACTGGAAGCCAGTGGAGAGAGCGGAGGAGCGGGGTGACGTGAGAGAACTTGGGAAGGTTGAACACCAGACGGGCTGCGGCGTTCTGGATGAGTTGTAGGGGTTTAATGGCACAGGCAGGGAGCCCAGCCAACAGCGAGTTGCAGTAATCCAGACGGGAGATGACAAGTGCCTGGATTAGGACCTGCGCCGCTTCCTGTGTGAGGCAGGGTCGTACTCTGCGGATGTTGTAGAGCATGAACCTACAGGAACGGGCCACCGCCATGATGTTGGTTGAGAACGACACGGTGTTGTCCAGGATCACGCCAAGGTTCTTAGCGCTCTGGGAGGAGGACACAATGGAGTTGTCAACCGTGATGGCGAGATCATGGAACGGGCAGTCCTTCCCCGGGAGGAAGAGCAGCTCCGTCTTGCCGAGGTTCAGCTTGAGGTGGTGATCCGTCATCCACACTGATATGTCTGCCAGACATGCAGAGATGCGATTCGCCACCTGGTCATCAGAAGGGGAAAGGAGAAGATTAATTGTGTGTCGTCTGCATAGCAATGATAGGAGAGACCATGTGAGGTTATGACAGAGCCAAGTGACTTGGTGTATAGCGAGAATAGGAGAGGGCCTAGAACAGAGCCCTGGGGGACACCAGTGGTGAGAGCGCGTGGCGAGGAGACAGATTCTCGCCACGCCACCTGGTAGGAGCGACCTGTCAGGTAGGACGCAATCCAAGCGTGGGCCGCGCCGGAGATGCCCAACTCGGAGAGGGTGGAGAGGAGGATCTGATGGTTCACAGTATCAAAGGCAGCCGATAGGTCTAGAAGGATGAGAGCAGAGGAGAGAGAGTTAGCTTTAGCAGTGCGGAGCGCCTCCGTGATACAGAGAAGAGCAGTCTCAGTTGAATGACTAGTCTTGAAACCTGACTGATTTGGATCAAGAAGGTCATTCTGAGAGAGATAGCGGGAGAGCTGGCCAAGGACGGCACGTTCAAGAGTTTTGGAGAGAAAAGAAAGAAGGGATACTGGTCTGTAGTTGTTGACATCGGAGGGATCGAGTGTAGGTTTTTTCAGAAGGGGTGCAACTCTCGCTCTCTTGAAGACGGAAGGGACGTAGCCAGCGGTCAGGGATGAGTTGATGAGCGAGGTGAGGTAAGGGAGAAGGTCTCCGGAAATGGTCTGGAGAAGAGAGGAGGGGATAGGGTCAAGCGGGCAGGTTGTTGGGCGGCCGGCCGTCACAAGAAGCGAGATTTCATCTGGAGAGAGAGGGGAGAAAGAGGTCAGAGCACAGGGTAGGGCAGTGTGAGCAGAGCCAGCGGTGTCGTTTGACTTAGCAAACGAGGATCGGATGTCGTCGACCTTCTTTTCAAAATGGTTGACGAAGTCATCTGCAGAGAAGGAGGAGGGGGGGAGGGGGAGGAGGATTCAGGAGGGAGGAGTAGGTGGCAAAGAGCTTCCTAGGGTTAGAGGCAGATGCTTGGAATTTAGAGTGGTAGAAAGTGGCTTTAGCAGCAGAGACAGAGGAGGAAAATGTAGAGAGGAGGGAGTGAAAGGATGCCAGGTCCGCAGGGAGGCGAGTTTTCCTCCATTTCCGCTCGGCTGCCCGGAGCTCTGTTCTGTGAGCTCGCAATGAGTCATCGAGCCACGGAGCGGGAGGGGAGGACCGAGCCGGCCTGGAGGATAGGGGACATAGAGAGTCAAAGGATGCAGAAAGGGAAGAGAGGAGGGTTGAGGAGGCAGAATCAGGAGATAGGTTGGAGAAGGTATGAGCAGAGGGAAGAGATGATAGGATGGAAGAGGAGAGAGTAGCGGGGGAGAGAGAGCGAAGGTTGGGACGGCGCGATACCATCCGAGTAGGGGCAGTGTGGGAAGTGTTGGATGAGAGCGAGAGGGAAAAGGATACAAGGTAGTGGTCGGAGACTTGGAGGGGAGTTGCAATGAGGTTAGTGGAAGAACAGCATCTAGTAAAGATGAGGTCGAGCGTATTGCCTGCCTTGTGAGTAGGGGGGAAGGTGAGAGGGTGAGGTCAAAAGAGGAGAGGAGTGGAAAGAAGGAGGCAGAGAGGAATGAGTCAAAGGTAGACGTGGGGAGGTTAAAGTCGCCCAGGACTGTGAGAGGTGAGCCGTCCTCAGGAAAGGAGCTTATCAAGGCATCAAGCTCATTGATGAACTCTCCGAGGAAACCTGGAGGGCGATAAATGATAAGGATGTTAAGCTTGAAAGGGCTGGTAACTGTGACAGCATGGAATTCAAAGGAGGCGATAGACAGATGGGTAAGGGGAGAGAGAGAGAATGACCACTTGGGAGAGATGAGGATCCCGGTGCCACCACCCCGCTGACCAGAAGCTCTCGGGGTGTGCGAGAACACGTGGGCGGACGAAGAGAGAGCAGTAGGAGTAGCAGTGTTATCTGTGGTGATCCATGTTTCCGTCAGTGCCAAGAAGTCGAGGGACTGGAGGGAGGCGTAGGCTGAGATGAACTCTGCCTTGTTGGCCGCAGATCGGCAGTTCCAGAGGCTACCGGAGACCTGGAACTCCACGTGGGTCGTGCGCGCTGGGACCACCAGATTAGGGTGGCCGCGGCCACGCGGTGTGGAGCGTTTGTATGGTCTGTGCAGAGAGGAGAGAACAGGGATAGATAGACACATAGTTGACAGGCTACAGAAGAGGCTACGCTAATGCAAAGGAGATTGGAATGACAAGTCTCGAATGTTCAGAAAGTTAAGCTTACGTAGCAAGAATCTTATTGACTAAAATGATTGAAATGATACAGTACTGCTGGAGTAGGCTAGCTGGTAGTGGCTGCAATGTTGACACTACACTAATCAAGTCGTTCTGTCGAGTGTAATAGTTTCTACAGTGCTGCTATTCGGGGGCTAGCTGGCTAGCTAGCAGGTTGATTGCGTTACGTTACGTTAAAAGAACGACAATAGCTGGCCAGCTAACCTAGAAAATCGCTCTAGACTACACAATTGTCTTAGATACAAAGACGGCTATGTAGCTGGCTAGCTACGATCAAACAAATCAAACCGTTGTACTGTAATGAAGTGAAATGAAAATGTGATACTACCTGTGGAGCGACGCGGAATGTTGACCGGGTAGTTGAAGTTCAATTCGGTAGAGGTTGGCTAGCTGTTGGCTAGCTAGCTAGCAGCATCTCCTAGTAGTTCGAACTGTTTGGGTATGGACCTGGAAAGTATGACATTACTTTGCAGGCTATCTCTGCAGTAGACTGCAACTCCTCCCCCTTTTGCAGTTCTATCTTGACGGAAGATGTTATAGTTGGGTATGGAAATCTCAGAATTTTTGGTGGCCTTCCTGAGCCAGGATTCAGACACGGCAAGGACATCAGGGTTAGCAGAGTGTGCTAAAGCAGTGAGTAAAACAAACTTAGGGAGCAGGCTTCTGATGTTGACATGCATGAAACCAAGGCTTTTTCGATCACAGAAGTCAACAAATGAGGGTGCCTGGGGACATGCAGGGCCTGGGTTTACCTCCACATCACCCGCGGCACAGAGAAGGAGTAGTATGAGGGTGCGGCTAAAGGCTATCAAAACTGGTCGCCTAGAGCATTGGGGACAGAGAATAAGAGGAGCAGGTTTCTGGGCATGGTAGAATATATTCAGGGCATAATGCGCAGACAGGGGTATGGTGGGGTGCGGGTACAGTGGAGGTAAGCCCAGGCACTGGGTGATGATGAGAGAGGTTGTATCTCTGGACATGCTGGTTGTAATGGGTGAGGTCACCACATGTGTGGGAGGTGGGACAAAGGAGGTATCAGGGGTATGAAGAGTGGAACTAGGGGCTCCATTGTGAACTAAAACAATGATAACTAACCTGAACAACAGTATACAAGGCATATTGACATTTGAGAGAGACATACAGCGAGGCAAACAGTAATCACAGGTGTTGAATTGGGAAAGCTAGCTAAAACAGTAGGTGAGACAACAACAGCTAATCAGCTAGCACAACAGCAGCAGGTAAAATGGTGTTGACTAGGCAACGGGGCCGACAGATAAAACATAAACAAGCAGAATGGAGTACCGTGATTAATGGATTAATGGACAGTCCAGCGTGCATCAGCTATGTAGCCAAGTGATCAGTGTCCAGGGGGGCAGCGGTGGATGGGGCAGGGAAGCTGGACTGGCGAGTGTTATCCAGGTTTGAGAAAAAAAACAATGACTAAATAACTTGTAGCTAGTTAGCTGGTTAGCTTCTGGAGGTTCTTGAGTGTGTTCTAAAAATTAAAAATAATAGCGATTCCGTATCACATTGGGTGAGGCAGGTTACCGGAAGGTATAAACAAATTAAAAATCGAAAAGAGATAGAAAGTAAATATGGGTCCAGTGAGTGTTTGGGACGTGGCGATTCAGACGGTTAGCAGGCCTGTGCTAACAAGCTAACAGCTAGTAGGCCGGGGCTGAACAAGGTAGCAGTTAGCGGACCGGGGCTAAACAAGCTAGCAGTTAGCAGGCCGAATTAGCAGGCAAGGAGATAGATCCGTCCGCGTGTCGACTCTACTGTTCCAACTGACTACTTGCTTTGGCAATGTTAACACGTTTCCCATGCCAATAAACCCCCTTGAATGGAATTGAATTGAGAGAGAGAGAGAGAGAGAGAGAGAGAGAGAGAGACAGAGAGACAGACAGAGAGAGAGAGTGAGAGAGAGAGAGAGACAGAGGGATATATATATATATCTATATATATATAGAGAGAGACAGAGCTGTAGAGAGAGAGAGACAGAGACAGAGACAAAGGGATAGAGAGAGAGAGACAGACAGACAGAGAGACAGAGAGAGAGAGACAGAGAGACAGAGGGATAGAGACAGACAGAGAGAGAGAAAGAGAGACAGAGACAGAGGGATAGAATGTGTGAAAAGGGCAAGACAGAGTGATATCACTGGTCAGTGGAGTGTGACAGTGAGAGAGCTTCCAGGTTAAATTGTTAAATGGTTTAGTCCCTTCTTAAGTGTCTGTCTCTTTTAATCTCTCTGTCCCTCGGTCCCTCCCATTCTCTCTCCCTCACTCTCTGTCCCTCCTTCCCTCCCATTCTCTCTGCCATTTGTCTTTTACTGCCAGATACTGATAAAAATAAATCACTCAAGAGTCAGACGCAAACACACACACACACACACACACACACACACACACACACACACACACACACACACACACACACACACACACACACACACACACACACACACACACACACACACACACACACACACACACACACCGTTTACACCAAGTACCATCAGCAGCAAGTGTAATGCAGTATAATTGTCCATGTGTGTGTGTGTGTGTGTGTGTGTGTGTGTGTGTGTGTGTGTGTGTGTGTGTGTGTGTGTGTGTGTGTGTGTGTGTGTGTGTAGATGGACCTGTCCAGCGGAAATTGAGAGTATCAGAGAGTGTGGAAGAGATATGGACCGAGAAAGAGTAAGATTCCTCTTCTCCCTCTCTCACACTCTCTCTCTTCCACCATTGCTTCCCCTCTCTATTCCCCTATCAATATGTTTTCTCCTGATGTCCCTGTCTTCTTCTCTATTCCCCTATCAATATGTTTTCTCCTGATGTCCCTGTCTTCTTCTCTATTCCCCTATCAATATGTTTTCTCCTGATGTCCCTGTCTTCTTCTCTATTCCCCTATCAATATGTTTTCTCCTGATGTCCCTGTCTTCTTCTCTATTCCCCTATCAATATGTTTTCTCCTGATGTCCCTGTCTTCTTCTCTATTCCTCTATCAATATGTTTTCTCCTGATGTCCCTGTCTTCTTCTCTATTCCCCTATCAATATGTTTTCTCCTGATGTCCCTGTCTTCTTCTCTATTCCTCTATCAATATGTTTTCTCCTGATGTCCCTGTCTTCTTCTCCTTCCACTGTCATGGTCTCATCAGTTCACATCACATCTCCTTAACAAAGAGTTTCTCTCCATCTACAGTAGACTTGGTGCATCTCCTTAACAAGGAGTTTCTCTCCATCTACAGTAGACTTGGTGCATCTCCTTAACAAGGAGTTTCTCTCCATCTACAGTAGACTTGGTGCATCTCTTAACCAAAGAGTTTCTCTCCATCTACAGTAGGCTTGGTGCATCTCCTGAACAAGGAGTTTCTCTCCATCTACAGTAGGCTTGGTGCATCTCTTTACCAAAGAGTTTCTCTCCATCTACAGTAGACTTGGTGCATCTCTTTACCAAAGAGTTTCTCTCCATCTACAGTAGGCTTGGTGCATCTCCTTAACAAGGAGTTTCTCTCCATCTACAGTAGACTTGGTGCATCTCTTTACCAAAGAGTTTCTCTCCATCTAAAGTAGGCTTGGTGCATCTCTACTGTACATGATGGTGAGACAGGACACTGTAGGTTATAT
>NC_088240.1:80915362-80937862 GCF_036934945.1 Oncorhynchus masou masou | reverse complement strand
GAGAGAGAGAGAGAGAGAGAGAGAGAGGGAAAGAGGGAAAGAGTGAGGTGAGTGTGTGTGAGACAGAGACAAAAAGAGACAGAGTGAGTGTGTGTGTGAGAGAGAGAGAGAGAGAGAGAGAGAGAGGGAAAGAGGGAAAGAGGGAGTGTGTGTGAGAGAGACAGAGACAGACAGAGACAGAGTGAGTGAGTGTGTGTGAGAGAGAGAGCTATATGTTAGTTGAAGCCAGGAATAGAAAGGTTAGGAGGAGAGGCATTGACTTACTGGGAGACAATAAACATGTCTAGGTGCTTAAATGTCCTGATTTTTGCCTATCCCAACTCCGCCATTATCAATGGTGACCCTGGAACAATTATGGTTAAAGGCCTTGCTCGAGGGCACATTGACAGATTTTTCACTTTGTCGGCTCGTGGATTCGAACAAGCAACCTTTCGGTTACTAACACAATGCTTTAACCTCTAGGCGACCTGCGTGTTCGTGTGTGTGTGTGTGTGTTTGTTTGCACACTTTGCTTGTGTGTGTATGGGTGTGTGTGTCTGTGATTGTGTCTTTGCATGTGTACACACACAAGGAGTGGGAGGTAAAGAGCAAAGAAATAGAATCCCTCCAACAGAACAGATAAAAAGGAAGGGATGACTGTAGAGCGAAAGAAAAGCCATCTGGAGTGAAAGAGGAGGAGGAGGATGGAACAAGGAGGTGGAGAGGACAAGGTGCTTCGATTACGATTCAGAATGTTAAATTGCACCTATTTACTTAACTGCTGATCGGATCTATAGAGAACACTGAGTAGAAGAGAAAAAGAGAGAGTGGAAAATGGACAGAATGAAAAGTGGCCTGGAGAAGGGTTGAGAAGTGGCGGAGAGGAGAGGAGGGTTGAGGGGTGGCAGAGAGGAGAGGAGGGTTGAGAAGTGGCGGAGAGGAGAGAAGGGTTGAGGGGTGGCAGAGAGGAGAGGAGGGTTGAGGGGTGGCAGAGAGGAGAGGAGGGTTGAGGGGTGGCAGAGAGGAGAGAAGGGTTGAGGGGTGGCAGAGAGGAGAGGAGGGTTGAGGGGTGGCAGAGAGGAGAGGAGGGTTGAGGGGTGGCAGAGAGAAGAGGAGGGTTGAGGGGTGGCAGAGAGGAGAGGAGTGTTGAGGGGTGGCAGAGAGGAGAGAAGGATTGAGGGTGGCAGAGAGGAGAGGAGGGTTGGGGAGTGGTGGAGAGGAGAGGAGGGTTGAGGAGTGGTGGAGAGAAGAGGAGGGTTGAGGGGTGGCAGAGGAGAGGAGGGTTGAGGGGTGGCAGAGAGGAGAGGAGGGTTGAGGGTGGCAGAGAGGAGAGGAGGGTTGAGGGGTGGCAGAGAGGAGAGGAGGGTTGAGGAGTGGCGCAGAGAGGAGAGGAGGGTTGAGGGGTGGCAGAGAGGAGAGGAGTGTTGAGGGGTGGCAGAGAGGAGAGGAGGGTTGAGGGGTGGCAGAGAGGAGAGGAGGGTTGAGGGGTGGCGGAGAGGAGAGGAGGGTTGAGGGGTGGCAGAGAGAAGAGGAGGGTTGAGGAGTGGCAGAGAGAAGAGGAGGGTTAAGGAGTGGCGGAGAGGAGGGTTGAGGGGTGGCAGAGAGGAGAGGAGGGTTGAGGAGTGGCGCAGAGAGGAGAGGAGGGTTGAGGGGTGGCAGAGAGGAGAGGAGTGTTGAGGGGTGGCAGAGAGGAGAGGAGGGTTGAGGGGTGGCGGAGAGGAGAGGAGGGTTGAGGAGTGGCAGAGAGAAGAGGAGGGTTGAGGGGTGGCAGAGAGGAGAGAAGGGTTGAGGGGTAGCGGAGAGAAGAGGAGGGTTGAGGGGTGGCGGAGAGGAGAGGAGGGTTGAGGAGTGGTGGAGAGGAGAGGAGGGTTGAGGAGTGGTAGAGAGGAGAAGAGGATTGAGGGGTGGCGTAGAGAAGAGGAGGGTTGAGGAGTGGTGGAGAGGAGAGGAGGGTGGTGGAGAGGAGAGGAGGGTTGAGGAGTGGTAGAGAGGAGAGGAGGCTTGAGGGGAGGCGGAGAGAAGAGGAGGGTTGAGGAGAGGCGGAGAGAAGAGGAGGGTTGAGGAGTGGCGGAGAGAAGAGGAGGGTTGAGGAGTGGCGGAGAGGAGAGGAGGGTTGAGGAGTGGCAGAGAGAAGAGGAGGGTTAAGGAGTGGCGGAGAGGAGAGGAGGGTTGAAGAGTGGCGTAGAGAGGAGGGTTGAGGAGTGGCGGAGAGGAGAGGAGGGTGGTGGAGAGGAGAGGAGGGTTGAGGAGTGGCGGAGAGAAGAGGAGGGTTGAGGAGAGGCGGAGAGAAGAGGAGGGTTGAGGAGTGGCGGAGAGAAGAGGAGGGTTGAGGAGGGCGGGAGAGAAGAGGAGGGTTGAGGAGTGGCGGAGAGGAGAGGAGGGTTGAGGAGTGGCAGAGAGAAGAGGAGGGTTAAGGAGTGGCGGAGAGGAGAGGAGGGTTGAAGAGTGGCGTAGAGAGGAGGGTTGAGGAGTGGCGGAGAGGAGAGGAGGGTTGAGGAGTGGCGTAGAGAAGGGTTGAGGGGTGGCGGAGAGGAGAGGAGGGTTGAGGAGTGGCGTAGAGAGGAGGGTTGAGGAGTGGCAGAGAGGAGAGGAGGGTTGAGGAGTGGCATAGAGAAGAGGAGGGTTGAGGAGGGGCGGAGAGGAGAGGAGGGTTGAGGAGTGGCGTAGAGAGGAGGGTTGAGGAGTGGCAGAAAGGAGAGGAGGGTTGAGGAGTGGCGTAGAGAAGAGGAGGGTTGAGGAGGGGCGGAGAGAAGAGGAGGGTTGAGGAGGGGCGGAGAGGAGAGGAGGTTTGAGGAGTGGCGTGGAGAGGAGGTTTGAGGAGTGGCGGAGAGGAGAGGAGGGTTGAGGGGTGGCGTAGAGAAGAGGAGGTTTGAGGGGTGGCGGACAGAAGAGAAGGGTTGAGGAGTGGCGGAGAGGAGAGGAGGGTTGAGGAGTGGCGGAGAGAAGAGGAGGGTTGAGGAGTAGCGGAGAGGAGAGGAGGTTTGAGGGGTGGCGTAGAGAAGAGGAGGGTTGAGGAGTGGCGGAGAGAAGAGGAGGGTTGAGGAGTGGCGGAGAGGAGAGGAGGGTTGAGGAGTGGCAGAGAGAAGAGGAGGGTTAAGGAGTGGCGGAGAGGAGAGGAGGGTTGAAGAGTGGCGTAGAGAGGAGGGTTGAGGAGTGGCGGAGAGGAGAGGAGGGTGGTGGAGAGGAGAGGAGGGTTGAGGAGTGGCGGAGAGAAGAGGAGGGTTGAGGAGAGGCGGAGAGAAGAGGAGGGTTGAGGAGTGGCGGAGAGAAGAGGAGGGTTGAGGAGTGGCGGAGAGGAGAGGAGGGTTGAGGAGTGGCAGAGAGAAGAGGAGGGTTAAGGAGTGGCGGAGAGGAGAGGAGGGTTGAAGAGTGGCGTAGAGAGGAGGGTTGAGGAAGGCGTAGAGAAGAGGAGGGTTGAGGAGGGGCGGAGAGGAGAGGAGGGTTGAGGAGTGGCGTAGAGAGGAGGGTTGAGGAGTGGCAGAGAGGAGAGGAGGGTTGAGGAGTGGTGGAGAGAAGAGGAGGGTTGAGGAGGGGCAGAGAGGAGAGGAGGTTTGAGGAGTGGCGTTGAGAGGAGGTTTGAGGAGTGGCGGAGAGGAGAGGAGGGTTGAGGGGTGGCGTAGAGAAGAGGAGGTTTGAGGGGTGGCGGACAGAAGAGAAGGGTTGAGGAGTGGCGGAGAGGAGAGGAGGGTTGAGGAGTGGCGGAGAGAAGAGGAGGGTTGAGGAGTAGCGGAGAGGAGAGGAGGTTTGAGGGGTGGCGTAGAGAAGAGGAGGGTTGAGGAGTGGCGGAGAGAAGAGGAGGGTTGAGGAGTGGTGGAGAGGAGAGGAGGTTTGAGGAGTGGCGGAGAGAAGAGGAGGTTTGAGGGGTGGCGGACAGAAGAGGAGGGTTGAGGAGTGGCGGAGAGAAGAGGAGGTTTGAGGGGTGGCGGACAGAAGAGGAGGGTTGAGGGGTGGCGGACAGAAGAGGAGGGTTGAGGAGTGGCGGAGAGGAGAGGAGGGTTGAGGAGTAGCGGAGAGAAGAGGAGGTTTGAGGGGTGGCGGACAGAAGAGGAGGGTTGAGGAGTGGCGGAGAGGAGAGGAGGGTTGAGGAGTGGCGGAGAGAAGAGGAGGGTTGAGGAGTAGCGGAGAGGAGAGGAGGTTTGAGGGGTGGCGTAGAGAAGAGGAGGGTTGAGGAGTGGCGGAGAGAAGAGGAGGGTTGAGGAGTGGTGGAGAGGAGAGGAGGGTTGAGGAGTGGCGGAGAGAAGAGGAGGTTTGAGGGGTGGCGGACAGAAGAGGAGGGTTGAGGAGTGGCGGAGAGGAGAGGAGGGTTGAGGAGTGGCGGAGAGAAGAGGAGGGTTGAGGAGTAGCGGAGAGGAGAGGAGGTTTGAGGGGTGGCGTTGAGAAGAGGAGGGTTGAGGAGTGGCGGAGAGAAGAGGAGGGTTGAGGAGTGGTGGAAAGGAGAGGAGGTTTGAGGAGTGGCCTAGAGAGGAGGTTTAAGGAGTGGCGGAGAGAAGAGGAGGGTTGAGGAGTGGCGGAGAGAGGAGGGTTGAGGAGTGGCGGAGAGAAGAGGAGGGTTGAGGAGTGGCGGAGAGGAGAGGAGGGTTGAGGAGTGGCGTAGAGAGGAGGGTTGAGGAGTGGCGGAGAGAAGAGGAGGGTTGAGGGGTGGCGGACAGAAGAGGAGGGTTGAGGAGTGGCGGAGAGAAGAGGAGGGTTGAGGAGTGGTGGAGAGGAGAGGAGGGTTGAGGAGTGGCGGAGAGGAGAGGAGGGTTGAGGAGTGGCGGAGAGAGGAGGGTTGAGGAGTGGTGGAGAGAGGAGGGTTGAAGAGTGGCGGAGAGAAGAGGAGGATTGAGGAGTGGCGGAGAGAAGAGGAGGGTTGAGGAGTGGCGGAGAGGAGGGTTGAGGAGTGGTGGAGAGAAGAGGGTTGAGGAACGGAGAAGAGGACAGTTGAGCAGGCGCAGAGAGGGGGGGTGGCGGAGAGGAGGAGTGTTGAGGAGAGAGGGAGGAGTGTTGAGGAGTGGAGAAACGAGGTAAAGAAGGAGGGCGGATAGAGGGAGGAGTGTTGAGGAGTAGAGAAACGAGTTAAAGAAGGAGGGCGGAGAGAGGGAGGAGTGGAGAAACGAGGTAAAGAAGGAGGGCGGAGAGAGGGAGGAGTGTTGAGCAGTGGAGAAACGAGGTAAAGAAGGAGGGCGGAGAGAGGGAGGAGTGTTGAGCAGTGGAGAAACAAGGTAAAGAAGGAGGGCGGAGAGAGGGAGAGGTGTTGAGCAGTGGAGAAACGAGGTAAAGAAGGAGGGCGGAGAGAGGGAGAAGTGTGAGTTGAGATGATGGATGCTCTGCTCTCATTCTGTGCCCCCTAACGAAGACTCTAATTAGTGTTTGTGTAATTCCACACTGTCTCCTCCGCCTGCTCGTCTTAATTAACTCCATTCATCTTCCCCTCCCTCCATCCCTCTCTCTCTCCCTCCATCCCTCTCTCCATCCCTCCCTCCTTCTGCCCTCCTAAAATAACACACTGACTGACTGAACCCCACCTGGACCAGACCTGCTTCAATATACTTGACTCTCCCTCTCCTCCCCTCTCCTTCTCCCCTCTCTTCACCCCCCCTTCCCCCCCTTCCCCCTTATAGTCTCTCTCCCTCTTTCTCTCCCTCCTTGCCTCCTCTCTCTCATGGTAGACAGGTCATGAATGTGTGACTGGACCATATCTGTCACGACTTCCGCCGATGTTGTCTCCCCTGCCTGTTGGGGTGGTGCTCGGCGGTCGTCGTCACCGATCTACTAGAAGTTGGCTCCCCTTCCTGTTCGGGCGGTGCTCGGCGGTCGTCGTCACCGGCCTACTAGAAGTTGGCTCCCCTGCCTGTTCGGGCGGTGCTCGGCGGTCGCCGTCACCGTCCTACTAGAAGTTGGCTCCCCTGCCTGTTCGGGCGGTGCTCGGCGGTCGTCGTCACATGCCTACTAGAAGTTGGCTCCCCTGCCTGTTCGGGCGGTGCTCGGCGGTCGTCGTCACCATCCTACTAGAAGTTGGCTCCCCTGCCTGTTCGGGCGGTGCTCGGCGGTCGTCGTCACCGGCCTACTAGAAGTTGGCTCCCCTGCCTGTTCGGGCGGTGCTCGGCGGTCGTTGTCACCGGCCTACTAGAAGTTGGCTCCCCTGCCTGTTCGGGCGGTGCTCGGCGGTCGTCGTCACATGCCTACTAGAAGTTGGCTCCCCTGCCTGTTCGGGCGGTGCTCGGCGGTCGTCGTCACCGGCCTACTAGAAGTTGGCTCCCCTGCCTGTTCGGGCGGTGCTCGGCTCCCCTGCCTGTTCGGGCGGTGCTCGGCGGTCGTCGTCACCGTCCTACTAAAAGTTGGCTCCCCAGCCTGTTGGGGCGGTGCTCGGCGGTCGTCGTCACCGTCCTACTAGAAGTTGGCTCCCCTGCCTGTTCAGGTGGTGCTCGGCGGTCGTCGTCACCGGCTTACTAGAAGTTGGCTCCCCCGTCTGTTTGGGCGGTGCTCGGCGGTCGTCGTCACCGGCCTACTAGCCGCCACCGATCCCTTTTTTGTTTGTCTGTTTGTTTTGTCTAGTTAGTTTCACCTGTGTCCTGTTGTATGGCTTAATGAGCTTCCCTATTTAAAGTACGTGTACCCGCCCTTGTTTTGTGTGGGATTGTCTTTATGTTACGTGTGTCCGTTTTAGGTAGAGGTGTGTATTTTCTGGACTTGGCACCCTGTGTTTTGGGTAGTCACTGTTACTGTCTGCACCGTGTGTTGTTGTCTAATTTGGTGTGCCTTATTAAAGAGCACTTTTTTTCCCAGTGGAACTCTCTGTGCCTGACCCACCTAGTCCCGCGTGACAGTATCTATACATCAGACTGGACCATATTGTTTTACATATTGATAGAGAGACTTCTCAGACAGTTTATGAATTAATGAATTATTAAATAAAGAGTTGTTAGTCGATGGCTGGTCTGGTAGTGGATGGCTGGTCCGGTAGTGGATGGCTGGTCCAGTAGTGGATGGCTGGGCTGGTAGTGGATGGCTGGTCCGGTAGTGGATGGCTGGTCCAGTAGTGGATGGCTGGTCCAGTAGTTGATAGCTGGGCTGGTAGTGGATGGCTGATCCGGTAGTGGATGGCTGGGCTGTTCCGGTAGTGGATGGCTGGTCCAGTAGTGGATGGCTGGTCCAGTAGTGGATGGCTGGTCCGGTAGTGGATGGCTGGTCCAGTAGTGGATGGCTGGTCTAGTAGTGGATGGCTGGTCCGGTAGTGGATGGCTGGGCTGGTCCGGTACTGGATGGCTGGTCCGGTAGTGGATGGCTGGTCCGGTAGTGGATGGCTGGTCCAGTAGTGGATGGCTGGTCTAGTAGTGGATGGCTGTTCCGGTAGTGAATGGCTGGGCTGGTCCGGTACTGGATGGCTGGTCCGGTAGTGGATGGCTGGTCCGGTAGTGGATGGCTGGGCTGGTAGTGGATGGCTGGTCTGGTAGTGGATGGCTGGTCCGGTAGTGGATGGCTGGTCCAGTAGTGTATGGCTGGTCCAGTAGTGGATGGCTGGTCCAGTAGTTGATGGCTGGGCTGGTAGTGGATGGCTGGTCAGGTAGTGGATGGCTGGTCCGGTAGTGGATGGCTGGTCTAGTAGTGGATGGCTGGTCCGGTAGTGGATGGCTGGTCTAGTAGTGGATGGCTGGTCCGGTAGTGGATGGCTGATCCGGTAGTGGATGGCTGGTCCTGTACTGGATGGCTGGACCAGTACTGGATGGCTGGTCCGGTAGTGGATGGCTGGTCCGGTAGTGGATGGCTGGTCCAGTAGTGGATGGCTGGTCCGGTAGTGGATGGCTGGTCCGGTAGTGGATGGCTGGGCTGGTAGTGGATGGCTGGGCTGGTAGTGGATGGCTGGGCTGGTAGTGGATGGCTGGTCCAGTAGTGGATGGCTGGTCCGGTAGTGGATGGCTGGTCCGGTAGTGGATGGCTGGTCTGGTAGTGGATGGCTGGGCTGGTAGTGGATGGCTGGGCTGGTAGTGGATGGCTGGTCTGGTAGTGGATGGCTGGTCCGGTAGTGGATGGCTGGTCCAGTAGTGTATGGCTGGTCCAGTAGTGGATGGCTGGTCCAGTAGTTGATGGCTGGGCTGGTAGTGGATGGCTGGTCAGGTAGTGGATGGCTGGTCCGGTAGTGGATGGCTGGTCCGGTACTGGATGGCTGGACCGGTACTGGATGGCTGGTCCGGTAGTGGATGGCTGGTCCGGTAGTGGATGGCTGGTCCGGTAGTGGATGGCTGGTCTAGTAGTGGATGGCTGGTCCGGTAGTGGATGGCTGGTCCGGTAGTGGATGGCTGGTCTGGTAGTGGATGGCTGGGCTGGTAGTGGATGGCTGGTCCGGTAGTGGATGGCTGGGCTTGTCCGGTACTGGATGGCTGGTCCGGTAGTGGATGGCTGGTCCGGTAGTGGATGGCTGGTCCAGTAGTGGATGGCTGGTCTAGTAGTGGATGGCTGGTCTAGTAGTGGATGGCTGTTCCGGTAGTGAATGACTGGGCTGGTCCGGTACTGGATGGCTGGTCCGGTAGTGGATGGCTGGTCCGGTAGTGGATGGCTGGTCCGGTACTGGATGGCTGGACCGGTACTGGATGGCTGGTCCGGTAGTGGATGGCTGGTCCGGTAGTGGATGGCTGGTCCGGTAGTGGATGGCTGGTCTAGTAGTGGATGGCTGGTCCGGTAGTGGATGGCTGGTCTAGTAGTGGGTGGCTGGTCCGGTAGTGGATGGCTGATCCGGTAGTGGATGGCTGGTCCTGTACTGGATGGCTGGACCGGTACTGGATGGCTGGTCCGGTAGTGGATGGCTGGTCCGGTAGTGGATGGCTGGTCCAGTAGTGGATGGCTGGTCCTGTAGTGGATGGCTGGTCCGGTAGTGGATGGCTGGGCTGGTAGTGGATGGCTGGGCTGGTAGTGGATGGCTGGGCTGGTAGTGGATGGCTGGTCCAGTAGTGGATGGCTGGTCCGGTAGTGGATGGCTGGTCCGGTAGTGGATGGCTGGTCTGGTAGTGGATGGCTGGGCTGGTAGTGGATGGCTGGGCTGGTAGTGGATGGCTGGTCCAGTAGTGGATGGCTGGTCCGGTAGTGGATGGCTCAACAATAGCAGGTTCGGTGGTCAGTGGTTGTCTCTTGCTCTACACCAGGCCTGCTGGGTTGTAACATTGGGTGTAACCTCTCACAGCTGCGTGGGCGTGTCCCCTGTGTCTGTAGTCGCATAACATACGATTAGAGCATCTACTGGCAACAATTGGAGTCCTACTCTAAGCAATCCCTTTCCTTTAGGAGTGTATAGAGAGCCTTGTATGAGTAGTGTTTTCTTCCCACAGCAGGTGAACAGTGGAGAGGAGCAGCAATCAGCAGCAATGAGTTGGATGTTGTCGGTGGAGAGGTCCCCAGTCTGAATGGTGTGCTGAAGATACATTCCAGTTCCTTTTGACACTAGTTCTGGGGCATGTTTAGCTATTTGTTTTGGGAGGGAGGAGGGGATAGGGAATTAGCAACTGTCTCAATGTCACTTTAGTCCAATTGGTGGAATCACAACACACCATACAAGCAAGCAAAATAGTCCATGCACTTTAATTAATTCAATTTCACACGTGAGAATGTACGGAATTAAGTGAAATATATTTGTTGTAAACAACACACGTGATTAAAAGGCACTCATAAATAGACATGAGGCCAAATAATAAGACATGCTGATAAGTCATATTTTTTTATACCTTTATTTAACCAGGCAAGTCAGTTAAGAACAAATTCTTATTTTCAATGACGGCCTAGGAACAGTGGGATAACTGCTTGTTCAGGGGCAGAACAACAGATTTGTACCTTGTCAGCTCAGGGGTTTGAACTTGCAACCTTGCGGTTACTAGTCCAACGCTCGAACCACTAGGCTACCCTAAAGATAATGTCCCTGTCACTTGTGACATACACACAGCAACCATTACCTCATCTCTAGCAGATGATCTCACAGCGGGACTTCTGATTGGCTATTCAGAGCAGCAGCAGAGGGGAACTGAACTAATTAGTGTCATTAACAAAACAACACTAAACAATAACACATCTCATCTACCACACACCGATGAAATAAATACACATCTCATCCTTTATTTTAACAGGGAATCCCATTGAGATCAAGGTCTCTTTTGCATCTCACAATTACACAACAAATGACACATAGGAAATACACCAGAAAATAAATACAAAGAGAAAAGAATAAAATAAAACACACTCATGAAAACCAATCACATTCCTCAGCAAAGAGGTCCTCAATAAACACTGAAATGCCTGAAAGGCACCAATGCATCCATTTGAACTCTGAAGGTTGTTCCATACATGGTGTGCAGAGAAACAAACAGCTGTTTTTCTGAGTCTGTAGCAACAGATGGAATTGCCACAGTTGGCCATCCATGTGATGGAGTATTGTAACTCATACTTCTATGTCTAAGCAAAGATGTCAGGTAGTGTGGGAGTTTTTGCAAAAAGGCCACCTTGTCACAACGTTGACATCAGCAAACCACTCGTCCACACGATGCCTAACAGGTGGTGTACGGTTGTGAGGAGGAACTGGATGTACGGCCAAATTCTCTAAAACAATGTTGACATCAGCAAACCGCTCGTCCACACGATGCCTAACAGGTGGTGTACGGTTGTGAGGAGGAACTGGATGTACGGCCAAATTCTCTAAAACAACGTTGACATCAGCAAACCGCTCGTCCACACGATGCCTAACAGGTGGTGTACGGTTGTGAGGAGGAACTGGATGTACGGCCAAATTCTCTAAAACAACGTTGACATCAGCAAACCGCTCGTCCACACGATGCCTAACAGGTGGTGTACGGTTGTGAGGAGGAACTGGATGTACGGCCAAATTCTCTAAAACAACGTTGACATCAGCAAACCGCTCGTCCACACGATGCCTAACAGGTGGTGTACGGTTGTGAGGAGGAACTGGATGTACGGCCAAATTCTCTAAAACAACGTTGACATCAGCAAACCACTCGTCCACACGATGCCTAACAGGTGGTGGTACGGTTGTGAGGAGGTACTGGATGTACGGCCAAATTCTCTAAAACAACGTTGGAGTCGTGAGGTCGTGAAGAAGGCGGGACATTGCCTCTTTCCTCTCAGGAGGTTTAAAAGTTTGCCATGAGCCCTCAAATCCTGAAAATGTTCTACAGCTGTACAATTGAGAGCATTGACTGGCTGCAACCTCCGCTAGGCTTGGCAGCAGCACCACTCTTGATCGCATGGCGCTACAGAGGGTTGTGCGGACAGCCCAGTACATCACTGGGGCCGAGCTCCCTGCCATCCGGGACCACTATATCAGGCGGTATGAAAAGAAGGCCCGGAAAAGTCGTCAAAAACCCCAACTACCCAACCACCAATAGACTACTTTCTCTGCTTCCACACTGCAAGAGGTACCGGTGCATCAAGTCTGACACCAACAGGCTCCTGAACAGCTTCTATCCCCAAGCAATACGACTGATGAATAGATGACAAAATAGCTACATGGACTATCTGAGTTAACCTTGTATCTTTATTGAGCGTTTATTTTTGCACTGTCTCTATGCAGACTCACAGGGCCCTACACACTAACACACTGTCTCTATGCACACTCACAGGGCCCTAGACACTAACACACTGTCTCTATGCACACTCACAGGGCCCTACACACTAACACACTGTCTCTATGCACACTCACAGGGCCCTACACACTAACACACTGTCTCTATGCACACTCACAGGGCCCTACACACTAACACACTGTCTCTATGCACACTCACAGGGCCCGACACACTAACACACTGTCTCTATGCACACTCACAGGGCCCTACACACTAACACACTGTCTCTATTCATACTCACAGGGCTCTACACACTAAAACACATACACTCACTCACTGTCACTCCAACACACATACACTCACACACTGTCACTCCAACACACATACACTCATTCACTCACTCACTCAATCATCTGCTCACTCAATATGCACATACATTTATACTGACTCTACACACCTTCACACCCACTCACATACAAGCTGTTGCTACTGTTGCTACTCTTATATCCTGTTGCCGAGTCATCCTTATCCTTTTACATATCTACCTCCATCACTCCAGTATCCCTGTCCCCTTACCTCTATACATATCTACCTCCATCACTCCAGTATCCCTGTCCCCTTACCTCTATACATATCTACCTCCATCACTCCAGTATCCCTGTCACCTTACCCCTATACATATCTACCACCATCACTCCAGTATCCCTGTCCCCTTACCTCTATACATATCTACCTCCATCACTCCAGTATCCCTGTCCCCTTACCCCTATACATATCTACCTCCATCACTCCAGTATCCCTGTCCCCTTACCTCTATACATATCTACCTCCATCACTCCAGTATCCCTGTCACCTTACCTCTATACATATCTACCTCCATCACTCCAGTATCCCTGTCCCCTTACCTCTATACATATCTACCTCCTTCACTCCAGTATCCCTGTCACCTTACCTCTATACATATCTACCTCCATCACTCCAGTATCCCTGTCCCCTTACCTCTATACATATCTACCTCCATCACTCCAGTATCCCTGTCACCTTACATCTATACGTATCTACCTCCATCACTCCAGTATCCCTGCCACCTTACGCCTATACATATCTACCACCATCACTCCAGTATCCCTGTCACCTTACCTCTATACATATCTACCTCCATCATTCCAGTATCCCTGTCACCTTACCTCTATACATATCTACCTCCATCATTCCAGTATCCCTGTCACCTTACCTCTATACATATCTACCTCCATCACTCCACCTTACCCCTATACATATCTACCACCATCACTCCAGTATCCCTGTCACCTTACCTCTATACATATCTACCACCATCACTCCAGTATCCCTGTCACCTTACCTCTATACATATCTACCTCCATCATTCCAGTATCCCTGTCACCTTACCTCTATACATATCTACCTCCATCACTCCACCTTACCCCTATACATATCTACCACCATCACTCCAGTATCCCTGTCACCTTACCTCTATACATATCTACCAACATCACTCCAGTACCCCTGCCACCTTACCTATATACATATCTACCACCATCACTCCAGTATCCCTGTCACCTTACATCTATACATATCTACCTCCATCACTCCAGTATCCCTGTCACCTTACCTCTATACATATCTACCTCCATCACTCCAGTATCCCTGTAACCTTACCCCTATACATATCTACCTCCATCACTCCACCTTACCCCTATAAATATCTACTTCCATCACTCCACCTTACCTCTATACATATCTACCTCCATCACTCCACCTTACCTCTATACATATCTACCTCCATCACTCCAGTATCCCTGCCACCTTACCCCTATACATATCTACCTCCATCACTCCAGTATCCCTGCCACCTTACCCCTATACATATCTACCTCCATCACTCCACCTTACCTCTATACATATCTACCTCCATCACTCCACCTTACCTCTATACATATCTACCTCCATCACTCCACCTTACCCCTATACATATCTACCTCCATCACTCCACCTTACCCCTATACATATCTACCTCCATCACTCCACCTTACCCCTATACATATCTACCTCCATCACTCCACCTTACCTCTATACATATCTACCTCCATCACTCCAGTATCCCTGCCACCTTACCCCTATACATATCTACCTCCATCACTCCAGTATCCATGTCACCTTACCCCTATACATATCTACCTCCATCACTCCAGTATCCCTGCCACCTTACCCCTATACATATCTACCTCCATCACCCCAGTATCCCTGTCACCTTACCCTATACATATCTACCTCCATCACTCCAGTATCCCTGCCACCTTACCTCTATACATATCTACCTCCATCACTCCAGTATCCCTGCCACCTTACCCCTATACATATCTACCTCCATCACTCCAGTATCCCTGCCACCTTACCTCTATACATATCTACCTCCATCACTCCAGTATTCCTGCCACCTTACCCCTATACATGTCTACCTCCATCACTCCAGTATCCCTGCCACCTTACCCCTATACATATCTACCTCCATCACTCCAGTATCCCTGCCACCTTACCCTTATACATATCTACCTCCATCACTCCAGTATCCCTGCCACCTTACCCCTATACATATCTACCTCCATCACTCCAGTATCCCTGCCACCTTACCCCTATACATATCTACCTCCATCACTCCACCTTACCTCTATACATATCTACCTCCATCACTCCACCTTACCTCTATACATATCTACCTCCATCACTCCACCTTACCCCTATACATATCTACCTCCATCACTCCACCTTACCCCTATACATATCTACCACCATCACTCCAGTATCCCTGTCACCTTACCTCTATACATATCTACCTCCATCACTCCAGTATCCCTGTCACCTTACCCCTATACATATCTACCACCATCACTCCAGTATCCCTGTCACCTTACCTCTATACATATCTACCTCCATCATTCCAGTATCCCTGTCACCTTACCTCTATACATATCTACCTCCATCACTCCACCTTACCCCTATACATATCTACCACCATCACTCCAGTATCCCTGTCACCTTACCTCTATACATATCTACCAACATCACTCCAGTACCCCTGCCACCTTACCTATATACATATCTACCACCATCACTCCAGTATCCCTGTCACCTTACCTCTATACATATCTACCACCATCACTCCAGTATCCCTGTCACCTTACATCTATACATATCTACCTCCATCACTCCAGTATCCCTGTCACCTTACCTCTATACATATCTACCTCCATCACTCCAGTATCCCTGTAACCTTACCCCTATACATATCTACCTCCATCACTCCACCTTACCCCTATAAATATCTACTTCCATCACTCCACCTTACCTCTATACATATCTACCTCCATCACTCCACCTTACCTCTATACATATCTACCTCCATCACTCCAGTATCCCTGCCACCTTACCCCTATACATATCTACCTCCATCACTCCAGTATCCCTGCCACCTTACCCCTATACATATCTACCTCCATCACTCCACCTTACCTCTATACATATCTACCTCCATCACTCCACCTTACCTCTATACATATCTACCTCCATCACTCCACCTTACCCCTATACATATCTACCTCCATCACTCCACCTTACCCCTATACATATCTACCTCCATCACTCCACCTTACCCCTATACATATCTACCTCCATCACTCCACCTTACCTCTATACATATCTACCTCCATCACTCCAGTATCCCTGCCACCTTACCCCTATACATATCTACCTCCATCACTCCAGTATCCCTGTCACCTTACCCCTATACATATCTACCTCCATCACTCCAGTATCCCTGCCACCTTACCCCTATACATATCTACCTCCATCACCCCAGTATCCCTGTCACCTTACCCTATACATATCTACCTCCATCACTCCAGTATCCCTGCCACCTTACCTCTATACATATCTACCTCCATCACTCCAGTATCCCTGCCACCTTACCCCTATACATATCTACCATCATCACTCCAGTATCCCTGCCACCTTACCTCTATACATATCTACCTCCATCACTCCAGTATTCCTGCCACCTTACCCCTATACATGTCTACCTCCATCACTCCAGTATCCCTGCCACCTTACCCCTATACATATCTACCTCCATCACTCCAGTATCCCTGCCACCTTACCCTTATACATATCTACCTCCATCACTCCAGTATCCCTGCCACCTTACCCCTATACATATCTACCTCCATCACTCCAGTATCCCTGCCACCTTACCCCTATACATATCTACCTCCATCACTCCACCTTACCTCTATACATATCTACCTCCATCACTCCACCTTACCTCTATACATATCTACCTCCATCACTCCACCTTACCCCTATACATATCTACCTCCATCACTCCACCTTACCCCTATACATATCTACCACCATCACTCCAGTATCCCTGTCACCTTACCTCTATACATATCTACCACCATCACTCCAGTATCCCTGTCACCTTACCTCTATACATATCTACCTCCATCATTCCAGTATCCCTGTCACCTTACCTCTATACATATCTACCTCCATCACTCCACCTTACCCCTATACATATCTACCACCATCACTCCAGTATCCCTGTCACCTTACCTCTATACATATCTACCAACATCACTCCAGTACCCCTGTCACCTTACCTCTATACATATCTACCTCCATCACTCCAGTATCCCTGTCACCTTACCTCTATACATATCTACCTCCATCACTCCAGTATCCCTGTAACCTTACCCCTATACATATCTACCTCCATCACTCCACCTTACCCCTATAAATATCTACTTCCATCACTCCACCTTACCTCTATACATATCTACCTCCATCACTCCACCTTACCTCTATACATATCTACCTCCATCACTCCAGTATCCCTGCCACCTTACCCCTATACATATCTACCTCCATCACTCCAGTATCCCTGCCACCTTACCCCTATACATATCTACCTCCATCACTCCACCTTACCTCTATACATATCTACCTCCATCACTCCACCTTACCTCTATACATATCTACCTCCATCACTCCACCTTACCCCTATACATATCTACCTCCATCACTCCACCTTACCCCTATACATATCTACCTCCATCACTCCACCTTACCCCTATACATATCTACCTCCATCACTCCACCTTACCTCTATACATATCTACCTCCATCACTCCAGTATCCCTGCCACCTTACCCCTATACATATCTACCTCCATCACTCCAGTATCCCTGTCACCTTACCTCTATACATATCTACCTCCATCACTCCAGTATCCCTGCCACCTTACCCCTATACATATCTACCGCCATCACTCCAGTATCCCTGCCACCTTACCCCTATACATATCTACCTCCATCACTTCAGTATCCCTGTCACCTTACCCCTATACATATCTACCTCCATCACTCCAGTATCCCTGTCACCTTACCTCTATACATATCTACCTCCATCACTCCAGTATCCCTGCCACCTTACCCCTATACATATCTACCGCCATCACTCCAGTATCCCTGCCACCTTACCTCTATACATATCTACCTCCATCACTCCAGTATTCCTGCCACCTTACCCCTATACATATCTACCTCCATCACTCCAGTATCCCTGCCACCTTACCCCTATACATATCTACCTCCTTTACTCCAGTATTCCTGCCACCTTACCCCTATACATATCTACCTCCATCACTCCAGTATCCCTGCCACCTTACCTCTATACATATCTACCTCCATCACTCCAGTATCCCTGCCACCTTACCCCTATACATATCTACCTCCATCACTCCAGTATCCCTGCCACTTTACCCCTATACATATCTACCTCCTTCACTCCAGTATCCCTGCCACCTTACCCCTATACATATCTACCCCCATCACTCCAGTATCCCTGCCACCTTACCCCTATACATATCTACCTCCTTCACTCCAGTATCCCTGCCACCTTACCCCTATACATATCTACCTCCATCACTCCACCTTACCCCTATACATATCTACCTCCATCACTCCAGTATCCCTGCCACCTTACCCCTATACATATCTACCTCCATCACTCCAGTATCCCTGCCACCTTACCCCTATACATATCTACCTCCATCACTCCAGTATCCCTGCCACCTTACCCCTATACATATCTACCTCCATCACTCCAGTATCCCTGTAACCTTACCCCTATACATATCTACCTCCATCACTCCACCTTACCCCTATAAATATCTACTTCCATCACTCCACCTTACCTCTATACATATCTACCTCCATCACTCCACCTTACCTCTATACATATCTACCTCCATCACTCCAGTATCCCTGCCACCTTACCCCTATACATATCTACCTCCATCACTCCAGTATCCCTGCCACTTTACCCCTATACATATCTACCCCCATCACTCCAGTATCCCTGCCACTTTACCCCTATACATATCTACCTCCATCACTCCAGTATCCCTGCCACTTTACCTCTATACATATCTACCCCCATCACTCCAGTATCCCTGCCACTTTACCCCTATACATATCTACCTCCATCACTCCAGTATCCCTGTCACCTTACCCCTATACATATCTACCTCCATCACTCCAGTATCCCTGCCACTTTACCCCTATACATATCTACCTCCATCACTCCAGTATCCCTGCCACTTTACCCCTATACATATCTACCCCCATCACTCCAGTATCCCTGTCCCCTTACCTCTATACATATCTACCTCCATCACTCCAGTATCCCTGCCACTTTACCCCTATACATATCTACCCCCATCACTCCAGTATCCCTGCCACTTTACCCCTATACATATCTACCTCCATCACTCCAGTATCCCTGTCCCCTATACATATCTACCCCCATCACTCCAGTATCCCTGCCACTTTACCCCTATACATATCTACCTCCATCACTCCAGTATCCCTGCCACCTTACCCCTATACATATCTACCCCCATCACTCCAGTATCCCTGCCACTTTACCCCTATACATATCTACCTTCATCACTCCAGTATCTTGCACATGTAAATCTGGTATTGGATCTGACCTTTTAGATATTTCCTGTATATAGTATAGTATTTGAGAGAAATACGAGAGAGAAATACGTTTTTTGTGCGATTGGTAAATTCTGTGATCCTTTCTTTCAGCTCATGAAACGTAGGACCAACACTTTTATATTTATATTTACATTTATGTTTATATTTTTTTTCAGTGCAGGTCACAAGGATCACCACCTTTGTGAAGGGGGAGTACCAGAGCTGTCTTCCAAACCTTGGTGATAGTATCAGATATACTCATCAGGTTCAAGATATGGGTCAATTATTCAGCAAGCAGCGGGTCAGAACACACTGATTTACCAGTAGTTGAGAGGTTAACAGTGGAGTCAGCTTGATGCTGGGAGAGGGAAGAGCAACAAACTGACTGACCAAGGTTATTTAAACCACCACCACCTCTCAAATCAATAGCCTGACAAAATAAAATGATGATTAAAAGCATCCATGTCACACTTATTCCAGTAATGATGCCAGTGTCTGACAAAATGTGCTCAGGCAGACAGGGGAAGAATTTTCACACTTCAGTGAGTTACTTAACTGTTTTAAAAATTGGAAGGAGTCAGAGATGAAAAGCAGATTGATTTAGTTGTCTTAAGCACAGGAGGTTGGTGGCACCTTAATTGGGGAGGATGGGCTCGTGGTAATGGCTGGAGCGGAATAGGTGGAATGGTATCAGATAGATCAAACATATGGTTGCCATGTGTTTGATACCTTTCCATTCCCTCCATTCCAGCCATTATTATAAGCCGTCCTCCCCTCTGCAGCCTCCACTGTTCTTCAAATCAAATCAAATGTTATTTGTCACATACACATGGTTAGCAGATGTTAATGCAAGTGTAGCGAAATGCTTGTGCTTCTAGTTCCGACAATGCAGTAATAACCAACAAGTAATCTAACTAACAATTCCTAAACTACTGTCTTATACACAGTGTAAGGGGATAAAGAATATGTACATAAGGATATATGAATGAGTGATGGTACAGAGCAGCATAGGCAAGATACAGTAGATGGTATCGAGTACAGTATATACATATGAGATGAGTATGTAAACAAAGTGGCATAGTTAAAGTGGCTAGTGATACATGTATTACATAAGGATGCAGTCGATGATATAGAGTACAGTATATACGTATGCATATGAGATGAATAATGTAGGGTAAGTAACATTATATAAGGTAGCATTGTTTAAAGTGGCTAGTGATATATTTACATCATTTCCCATCAATTCCCATTATTAAAGTGGCTGGAGTTGAGTCAGTGTCAGTGTGTTGGCAGCAGCCACTCAATGTTAGTGGTGGCTGTTTAACAGTCTGATGGCCTTGAGATAGAAGCTGTTTTTCAGTCTCTCGGTCCCAGCTTTGATGCACCTGTACTGACCTCGCCTTCTGGATGATAGCGGGGTGAACAGGCAGTGGCTCGGGTGGTTGATGTCCTTGATGATCTTTATGACCTTCCTGTAACATCGGGTGGTGTAGGTGTCCTGGAGGGCAGGTAGTTTGCCCCCGGTGATGCGTTGTGCAGACCTCACTACCCTCTGGAGAGCCTTACGGTTGAGGGCGGAGCAGTTGCCGTACCAGGCGGTGATACAGCCCGCCAGGATGCTCTCGATTGTGCATCTGTAGAAGTTTGTGAGTGCTTTTGGTGACAAGCCGAATTTCTTCAGCCTCCTGAGGTTGAAAAGGCGTTGCTGCGCCTTCTTCACGATGCTGTCTGTGTGAGTGGACCAATTCAGTTTGTCTGTGATGTGTATGCCGAGGAACTTAAAACTTGCTACTCTCTCCACTACTGTTCAATCGATGTGGATAGGGGGGTGTTCCCTCTGCTGTTTCCTGAAGTCCACAATCATCTCCTTAGTTTTGTTGACGTTGAGTGTGAGGTTATTTTCCTGACACCACACTCCGAGGGCCCTCACCTCCTCCCTGTAGGCCGTCTCGTCGTTGTTGGTAATCAAGCCTACCACTGTTGTGTCATCCGCAAACTTGATGATTGAGTTGGAGGCGTGTGTGGCCACGCAGTCGTGGGTGAACAGGGAGTACAGGAGAGGGCTCAGAACACACCCTTGTGGGGCCCCAGTGTTGAGGATCAGCGGGGAGGAGATGTTGTTACCTACCCTCACCACCTGGGGGCGGCCCGTCAGGAAGTCCAGTACCCAGTTGCACAGGGCGGGGTCGAGACCCAGGGTCTCGAGCTTGATGACGAGCTTGGAGGGTACTATGGTGTTGAATGCCGAGCTGTAGTCGATGAACAGCATTCTCACATAGGTATTCCTCTTGTCCAGATGGGTTAGGGCAGTGTGCAGTGTGGTTGAGATTGCATCGTCTGTGGACCTATTTGAGCGGTAAGCAAATTGGAGTGGGTCTAGGGTGTCAGGTAGGGTGGAGGTGATATGGTCCTTGACTAGTCTCTCAAAGCACTTCATGATGACGGAAGTGAGTGCTACGGGGCGGTAGTCGTTTAGCTCAGTTACCTTAGCTTTCTTGGGAACAGGAACAATGGTGGCCCTCTTGAAGCATGTGGGAACAGCAGACTGGTATAGGGATTGATTGAATATGTCCATAAACACACCAGCCAGCTGGTCTGCGCATGCTCTGAGGGCGCGGCTTGGGATGCCGTCTGGGCCTGCAGCCTTGCGAGGGTTAACACGTTTAAATGTTTTACTCACCTCGGCTGCAGTGAAGGAGAGACCGCATTTTTCCGTTGCAGGCAGTGTCAGTGGCACTGTATTGTCCTCAAAGCGGGCAAAAAAGTTATTTAGTCTGCCTGGGAGCAAGACATCCTGGTCCGTGACTGGGCTGGATTTCTTCCTGTAGTCCGTGATTGACTGTAGACCCTGCCACATGCCTCTTGTGTCTGAGCCGTTGAATTGGGATTCTACTTTGTCTCTGTACTGACGCTTAGCTTGTTTGATAGCCTTACGGAGGGAATAGCTGCATTGTTTGTATTCAGTCATGTTACCAGACACCTTGCCCTGATTGAAAGCAGTGGTTCGCGCTTTCAGTTTCACGCGAATGCTGCCATCAATCCAAGGTTTCTGGTTAGGGAGTGTTTTAATCGTTGCTATGGGAACGACATCTTCAACGCACGTTCTAATGAACTCGCACACCGAATCAGCGTATTCGTCAATGTTGTTATCTGACGCAATACGAAACATGTCCCAGTCCACGTGATGGAAGCAGTCTTGGAGTGTGGAGTCAGCTTGGTCGGACCAGCGTTGGACAGACCTCAGCGTGGGAGCTTCTTTTTTTAGCTTTTGTCTGTAGGCAGGTATCAGCAAAATGGAGTCGGGGTCAGCTTTTCCAAAAGGGGGCGGGGCAGGGCCTTATATGCGTTGCGGAAGTTAGAGTAACAGTGATCCAAGGTTTTTCCGCCCCTGGTTGCGCAATCGATATGCTGATAAAATTTAGGAAGTCTTGTTTTCAGATTAGCCTTGTTAAAATCCCCAACAACAATGAATGCAGCCTCCGGATAAATGGTTTCCAGTTTGCAAAGAGTTAAATAAAGTTCGTTCAGAGCCATCGATGTGTCTGCTTGAGGGGGGATATATACGGCTGTGATTATAATCGAAGAGAATTCTCTTGGTAGATAATGCGGTCTACATTTGATTGTGAGGAATTCTAAATCAGGTGAACAGAAGGATTTGAGTTCCTGTATGTTTCTTTCTTTCTTAACCCTTTACACTCGTGGGAATTGGCCTACAGTATATGGACAAGGCTAAATTGAAGTGTGTTTGTGTTTAAAATGTTTCTTACAGAAGAAATATGAAAGTGTATGCATAACCATGGTAGCAATGGAAAGGGAACTGTTTGGCGATTATAGGAACATTATTAGACCAAAGGTGAGGACACAACAGTTCACCAGACTAAATCCACACATTACGCTGTCGACTTTATGTGCATTTTACATTT
>NC_088240.1:80907862-80910362 GCF_036934945.1 Oncorhynchus masou masou | reverse complement strand
CATCCTTTCACTCCCTCCTCTCTACATTTTCCTCCTCTGTCTCTGCTGCTAAAGCCACTTTCTACCACTCTAAATTCCAAGCATCTGCCTCTAACCCTAGGAAGCTCTTTGCCACCTTCTCCTCCCTCCTGAATCCTCCTCCCCCCCCCCCCCTCCTCCCTCTCTGCAGATGACTTCGTCAACCATTTTGAAAAGAAGGTCGACGACATCCGATCCTCGTTTGCTAAGTCAAACGACACCGCTGGTTCTGCTCACACTGCCCTACCCTGTGCTCTGACCTCTTTCTCCCCTCTCTCTCCAGATGAAATCTCGCTTCTTGTGACGGCCGGCCGCCCAACAACCTGCCCGCTTGACCCTATCCCCTCCTCTCTTCTCCAGACCATTTCCGGAGACCTTCTCCCTTACCTCACCTCGCTCATCAACTCATCCCTGACCGCTGGCTACGTCCCTTCCGTCTTCAAGAGAGCGAGAGTTGCACCCCTTCTGAAAAAACCTACACTCGATCCCTCCGATGTCAACAACTACAGACCAGTATCCCTTCTTTCTTTTCTCTCCAAAACTCTTGAACGTGCCGTGGCCAGCTCTCCCGCTATCTCTCTCAGAATGACCTTCTTGATCCTAATCAGTCAGGTTTCAAGACTAGTCATTCAACTGAGACTGCTCTTCTCTGTATCACGGAGGCGCTCCGCACTGTTAAAGCTAACTCTCTCTCCTCTGCTCTCATCCTTCTAGACCTATCGTCTGCCTTCGATACTGTGAACCATCAGATCCTCCTCTCCACCCTCTCCGAGTTGGGCATCTCCGGCGTGGCCCACGCTTGGATTGCGTCCTACCTGACAGGTCGCTCCTACCAGGTGGCGTGGCGAGAATCTGTCTCCTCACCACGCGCTCTCACCACTGGTGTCCCCCAGGGCTCTGTTCTAGGCCCTCTCCTATTCTCGCTATACACCAAGTCACTTGGCTCTGTCATAACCTCACATGGTCTCTCCTATCATTGCTATGCAGACGACACACAATTAATCTTCTCCTTTCCCCCTTCTGATGACCAGGTGGCGAATCGCATCTCTGCATGTCTGGCAGACATATCATTGTGGATGACGGATCACCACCTCAAGCTGAACCTCGGCAAGACGGAGCTGCTCTTCCTCCCGGGAAAGGACTGCCCGTTCCATGATCTCGCCATCACGGTTGACAACTCCATTGTGTCCTCCCAGAGCGCTAAGAACCTTGGCGTGATCCTGGACAACACCCTGTCGTTCTCAACTAACATCAAGGCGGTGGCCCGTTCCTGTAGGTTCATGCTCTAAAACATCCGCAGAGTACGACCCGGCCTCACACAGGAAGCGGCGCAGGTCCTAATCCAGGCACTTGTCATCTCCCGTCTGGATTACTGCAACTCGCTGTTGGCTGGGCTCCCTGCCTGTGCCATTAAACCCCTACAACTCATCCAGAACGCCGCAGCCCGTCTGGTGTTCAACCTTCCCAAGTTCTCTCACGTCACCCCGCTCCTCCACTCTCTCCACTGGCTTCCAGTTGAAGCTCGCATCCGCTACAAGACCATGGTGCTTGCCTACGGAGCTGTGAGGGGAACGGCACCGCAGTACCTCCAGGCTCTGATCAGGCCCTACACCCAAACAAGGACACTGCGTTCATCCACCTCTGGCCTGCTCGCCTCCCTACCACTGAGGAAGTACAGTTCCCGCTCAGCCCAGTCAAAACTGTTCGCTGCTCTGGCCCCCCAATGGTGGAACAAACTCCCTCACGACGCCAGGACAGCGGAGTCAATCACCACCTTCCGGAGACACCTGAAACCCCACCTCTTTAAGGAATACCTACGATAGGATAAAGTAATCCTTCTCACCCCCCCCCTTAAATGATTTAGATGCACTATTGTAAAGTGGCTGTTCCACTGGATGTCATAAGGTGAATTCACCAATTTGTAAGTCGCTCTGGATAAGAGCGTCTGCCAAATGACTTAAATGTAAATGTAAGACCAGTCAAACATAGAGTACATCTACTATAACCCTAAAGGCCAGTCAAACATACAGTACATCTACTATAACCCTAAAGACCAGTCAAACATATAGTACATATACTATAACCCTAAAGACCAGTCAAACATACAGTACATCTACTATAACCCTAAAGACCGGTCAAACATACAGTACATCTACTATAACCTTAAAGACCAGTCGAACATATAGTTCATATACTATAACCATAAAGACCAGTCGAACATAGTGTACATCTACTATAACCCTAAAGACCAGTCAAACATAGAGTGCATCTACTATAACCCTAAAGACCAGTCAAACATACAGTACATCTACTATAACCTTAAAGACCAGTCAAACATACAGTACATCTACTATAACCCTAAAGATCAGTCAATACAGTGCATCAACTATAACCCTAAAGACCAGTCAAACAGACAGTACATCTACTATAACCCTAAAGACCAGTCAAACAGACAGTACATCTACTATAACCCTAAAGATCA
>NC_088240.1:80882862-80905362 GCF_036934945.1 Oncorhynchus masou masou | reverse complement strand
ACGGGAGAGAGGGAAGGGGAGAGAGAGAAGGGGAGAGAGGGAAGGGGAGAGAGAGAAGGGGAGAGAGGGAAGGGGAGAGAGAGAAGGGGAGAGAGGGAAGGGGAGAGAGAGAAGGAGAGAGAGAGAAGGGGAGAGAGGGAAGGGGAGAGAGAGAAGGAGAGAGAGAGAGAAGGGAAGAGAGGGAAGGAGAGAGAGGGAAGGGGAGAGGGAAGGAGAGAGAGAGAAGGGGAGAGAGAGAATGGGGGAGAGGGAAGGGGAGAGAGGGAAGGGGAGAGAGCGAATGGGAGAGAGGGAAGGGGAGAGAGGGAAGGAGAGAGAGGGAAGGGAAGGGGAGAGAGAGAAGGGGAGAGAGGGAAGGGAAGAGAGAAGGGGAGAGAGGGAAGGGGAGAGCGAGATGATGAAACATGTTCTGCAGTGTGATATTTTCAACACCAAAATTCCACACCATCTCCTGCACATATAACAGTTATTGAAATTCAAAGCAACATTGAATTTGTGTGTGATTCACACACACACTCTCACACTTTACTCACACATGCATGTACTCACACACACACACACAGAGACACACAGACACACACACACACACACATAGATACAGACACACACACAGAAACAAAATGATTGTGTTTGTCTTCATCAGTCCCTCCATTCTCATCTACTTCCCTTGTTTTCAGTCTCCCTTGTTCAATATTTCATGCTAAATAGAATAGAGTGTAGAGTGTATCTATTCTGAGCTCTTTCTCTCCGCGCCCTCCTCCCTCACTCCCACCATCCTTCCTGTCTCCTTAAAAAAACTCCTTCTCTCTACACATCAGTCTTTCTGTTCCCTTCCTCTTCCTACAATTCTATAAATCTTCCTCTCCATCGCTCCCTCTATCTCATTGCGCTCCTAATATTCTGTGCCTCATCTCACTTTTTCTTCCTTTTTCTTTCTAGCGCTCTCTTTCCCCTTTCCCTCCCTCCCACCCCTCCCTCCCTCCCTCTCTCCCTCCCTCCTCTCCCTCCCTCCCTCCCTCCCTCCCTCCCCTCCCTCCCTCCCTCCCCCTCCCTCCCTCCCTCCCTCCCTCCCTCCCTCCCTCCCTCCCACCCCTCCCTCTTTCTCTCTCCCTCCCTCTCTCCCTCCCTCTCCCTCCCTCCCTCCCTCCCCCTCCCTCCCTCCCTCCCTCCCTCCCTCCCTCCCTCCCTCCCTCCCTCCCTCCCTCCCTCCCTCCCTCCCTCCCTCCCTCCCTCCCTCCCTCCCTCCCTCCCTCCCTCCCTCAGTAAAGTGATGATTAAGTTTGCATGACTGTTCAGAACTATGGGCTCTTCTCCTCCCTTATTCCCTCCTGCTTTCCTTCTCTTCCTCTCTCCCCTGTGGATTTCTCATCCCCCCCAAAACAGAGAAAGCCTCGTTCTCTCTTTACACCTCTTTGGTTTTTACATCCCCCTTTCCCATCTGATCTTAGTGATGCTAGCACCTCTGCACTTCCTCTTCCTCTGTCGGTCATTCTGCACTCTCCTTCTCCTCTTCTCCTTAGCCAGTGTTGTTTTAGGCAGAGCAGTGAAAGGTAAACAGAGAGATTGAAAATTCGTGTCAGTCAGTCAGATGAGAGAGAGAAGGAGGGAGGGAAACACTGACAGGGAGGGAGAAAGGGAGAGAGAAGGAGGGAGGGAGAGAAACACTGACAGGGAGGGAGAAAGGGAGAGAGAAGGAGGGAGGGAGGGAGGGAGGGAGGGAGGGAGGGAGGGAGGGAGGGAGGGAGGGAGGGAGGGAGGGAGGGAGGGAGGGAGGGAGGGAGGGAGGGAGGGAGGGAGAGAAACACTGACAGGGAGGGAGAAAGGAGAGAGAGGAGGGAGGGAGGGAGGGAGGGAGGGAGGGAGGGAGGGAGGGAGGGAGGGAGGGAGGGAGGGAGGGAGGGAGGGAGGGAGGGAGGGAGGGAGGGAGGGAGGGAGGGAGGGAGGGAGGGAGGGAGGGAGAGAAACACTGACAGGGAGGGAGAAAGGGAGAGAGAGGGAGGGGGAGTGTCAGTACAATTTACTAACACAACACTGCACAGCCAGGCAGATAGAGAGGGAGGGAGAGAGAGAATAAGACTGGTTCAGTCTACAGACGGTATTAGCATATAAAAGCTACCAACTGAGTGATAGACAGACCACTTCCAAGTGCCCTGAGGTGACAATACTGTATATTGGTTGTGTTACCTGAGATTGTGTGTGTGTGTGTGTGTGTGTGTGTGTGTGTGTGTGTGTGTGTGTGTGTGTGTGTGTGTGTGTGTGTGTGTGTGTGTGTGTGTGTGTGTGTGTGTGTGTGTGTGCGTGCGTGCGTACATTTGCGTGTGTTTGTGTTTTGTGTGTGTGTGTGTGTGTGCGTGCGTACATTTGCGTGTGTTTGTGTTTTGTGTGTGTGTGTGTGTGTGTGTGTGTGTGTGTGTGTGTGTGTGTGTGTGTGTGTGTGTGTGTGTGTGTGTGTGTGTGTGTGTGTGTGTGTGTGTGCGTGCGTGCGTGCGTACATTTGCGTGTGTTTGTGTCTTGTGTGTAATCCATTGTTGACAGAGTGGCAGGAGACTGTTGCTGGGCCGTTCGATCTGGGTCTCATATCAAATTGAGCACAATGAGAAAAAGCTCTGAGAGAGGAGAAAGAGCCCAGATTGGATTTGAGGACGGGGGAAGGAGCAGTGTGACAGTGTTGGCTGGCTCCAGTGTCACAGTGTAGACTACAATACAGGCAGCCACATTCCTCATCATAACCACACTATAACGCAGTCATCCAACAGCACTGGGACCTACTGCTACAACTGCAATCTGCCTTATAACATTGGACAGGAACACAAAACTTGCCAGAAGCAGTTGGAGAAGCCAATAGAAAAGAGGGGAAGTAGAATGTATGATATTCACAACGGAGCTTAACTCTCTCCTCTGGTGGACATTAGCTTCTCAAAGTGATGAGTGTGAAGAGCGAAGAGATGAGATGAGTGTGACAGACAGAATGAGACAGATAGAATGAGACAGAGAGGCGAAGAGATGAGTGTGACAGACAGAATGAGACTGAGGGGGGTAGAGATGAGTGTGACAGACAGAATGAGACAGACAGAATAAGACAGACAGAATGAGACAGAGGGGAAGAGATGAGTGTGACAGAAAGAATGAGACAGAATGAGACAGAAAGAATGATACAGAGGGGGGAAGAGATGAGTGTGACAGACAGAAGGAGACAGAGTTGGGAAGAGATGAGTGTGACAGAAAGAATGAGACAGAGAGGGGAAGAGATGAGTGTGACAGACAGAATGAGATGGACAGAATGAGACAGAGGGGGGGGGGGAGATGACTGTAACAGAAAGAATGAGACAGAGAGGGGAAGAGATGAGTGTGACAGACAGAAGGAGACAGAGGGGGAAAGAGATGAGTGTGACAGACAGAATGAGACAGAGGGGGGAAGAGATGAGTGTGACAGACAGAATGAGACCTCAAGGGGAAGAGATGAGTGTGACAGACAGAATGAGAAAGAGGGGGGAAGAGATGAGTGTGACAGACAGAATGAGACAAAGGTGGGAAGAGATGAGTGTGACAGAAAGAATGAGACAGACAGAATGATACAGAGGGGGGAAGAGATGAGTGTGACAGACAGAAGGAGACAGAGGGGGAAAGAGATGTGTGTGACAGACAGAATGAGACAGAGGGGGGAAGAGATGAGTGTGACAGACAGAATGAGACCTCAAGGGGAAGAGATGAGTGTGACAGACAGAATGAGACAGAGGGGGGAAGAGATGAGTGTGACAGACAGAATGAGACAGAGTTGGGAAGAGATGAGTGTGACAGAAAGAATGAGACAGAGAGGGGAAGAGATGAGTGTGACAGACAGAATGAGATGGACAGAATGAGACAGAGGGGGGGGGGAGATGACTGTAACAGAAAGAATGAGACAGAGAGGGGAAGAGATGAGTGTGACAGACAGAAGGAGACAGAGGGGGAAAGAGATGAGTGTGACAGACAGAATGAGACAGAGGGGGGAAGAGATGAGTGTGACAGACAGAATGAGACCTCAAGGGGAAGAGATGAGTGTGACAGACAGAATGAGACAGAGGGGGGAAGAGATGTGTGACAGACAGAATGAGACAGAGGTGGGAAGAGATGCGTGTGACAGAAAGAATGAGACAGACAGAATGAGACAGAGGGGAAGAGATGAGTGTGACAGAAAGAATTAGACAGAGAGGGGAAGAGATTAGTTTGACAGACAGAATGAGACAGAGAGGGGAAGAGATGAGTGTGACAGACAGAATGAGACAGACAGAATGAGACAGAGGGGGGGAAGAGATGAGTGTGACAGACAGAATGAGACAGAGGGGGGAAGAGATGAGTGTGACAGACAGAATGAGACCTCATAGGGAAGAGATGAGTGTGACAGACAGAATGAGACAGAGGGGGGAAGAGATGAGTGTGACAGACAGAATGAGACAGAGTTGGGAAGAGATGAGTGTGACAGAAAGAATGAGACAGAGAGGGGAAGAGATGAGTGTGACAGACAGAATGAGATGGACAGAATGAGACAGAGGGGGGGGGAGATGACTGTAACAGAAAGAATGAGACAGAGAGGGGAAGAGATGAGTGTGACAGACAGAAGGAGACAGAGGGGGGAAGAGATGAGTGTGACAGACAGAATGAGACAGAGTTGGGAAGAGATGAGTGTGACAGAAAGAATGAGACAGAGAGGGGAAGAGATGAGTGTGACAGACAGAATGAGATGGACAGAATGAGACAGAGGGGGGGGGAGATGACTGTAACAGAAAGAATGAGACAGAGAGGGGAAGAGATGAGTGTGACAGACAGAAGGAGACAGAGGGGGAAAGAGATGAGTGTGACAGACAGAATGAGACAGAGGGGGGAAGAGATGAGTGTGACAGACAGAATGAGACCTCAAGGGGAAGAGATGAGTGTGACAGACAGAATGAGACAGAGGGGGGAAGAGATGTGTGACAGACAGAATGAGACAGAGGTGGGAAGAGATGCGTGTGACAGAAAGAATGAGACAGACAGAATGAAACAGAGGGGAAGAGATGAGTGTGACAGAAAGAATAAGACAGAGAGGGGAAGAGATTAGTTTGACAGACAGAATGAGACAGAGAGGGGAAGAGATGAGTGTGACAGACAGAATGAGACAGACAGAATGAGACAGAGGGGGGGAAGAGATGAGTGTGACAGACAGAATGAGACAGAGGGGGGAAGAGATGAGTGTGACAGACAGAATGAGACCTCAAGGGGAAGAGATGAGTGTGACAGACAGAATGAGACAGAGGGGGGAAGAGATGAGTGTGACAGACAGAATGAGACAGAGTTGGGAAGAGATGAGTGTGACAGAAAGAATGAGACAGAGAGGGGAAGAGATGAGTGTGACAGACAGAATGAGATGGACAGAATGAGACAGAGGGGGGGAGATGACTGTAACAGAAAGAATGAGACAGAGAGGGGAAGAGATGAGTGTGACAGACAGAAGGAGACAGAGGGGGAAAGAGATGAGTGTGACAGACAGAATGAGACAGAGGGGGGAAGAGATGAGTGTGACAGACAGAATGAGACCTCAAGGGGAAGAGATGAGTGTGACAGACAGAATGAGACAGAGGGGGGAAGAGATGAGTGTGACAGACAGAATGAGACAGAGGTGGGAAGAGATGCGTGTGACAGAAAGAATGAGACAGACAGAATGAGACAGAGGGGAAGAGATGAGTGTGACAGAAAGAATTAGACAGAGAGGGGAAGAGATTAGTTTGACAGACAGAATGAGACAGAGAGGGGAAGAGATGAGTGTGACAGACAGAATGAGACAGACAGAATGAGACAGAGGGGGGGAAGAGATGAGTGTGACAGAAAGAATGAGAAAGGGAGCGGAAGAGATGAGTGTGACAGACGGAATGAGACAGACAGAATGAGACAGAGGGGGGGGGAGATGACTGTGACAGAAAGAATGAGACAGAGAGGGGAAGAGATGAGTGTGACAGACAGAATGAGACGGACAGAATGAGACAGAGGGGGGGAGATGACTGTGACAGAAAGAATGAGACAGAGAGGGGAAGAGATGAGTGTGACAGACAGAATGAGACAGAGAGGGGAAGAGAAAAGTGTGACAGACAGCATGAGACAGACAAAATTAGACAGAGGGGGGAAGATATGAGTGTGACAGAAAGAATGAGACAGAAAGGGGAAGAGATGAGTGTGACAGACAGAATGAGACAGACAGAATGAGACAGAGGGGGGAAGAGATGAGTGTGACAGACAGAATGAGACCTCAAGGGGAAGAGATGAGTGTGACAGACAGAATGAGACAGAGGGGGGAAGAGATGAGTGTGACAGACAGAATGAGACAGAGGTGGGAAGAGATGAGTGTGACAGAAAGAATGAGACAGACAGAATGATACAGAGGGGGGAAGAGATGAGTGTGACAGACAGAATGAGACAGAGGGGGGAAGAGATGAGTGTGAGAGAAAGAATTAGACCTCAAGGGGAAGAGATGAGTGTGACAGACAGAATGAGACGGGGGGGGAAGAGATGAGGGTGACAGACAGAATGAGACAGAGGTGGGAAGAGATGAGTGTGACAGACGGAATGAGGCAGACAGAATGCGACAGAGGAGGGAAGAGATGAGTGTGACAGACAGAATGAGACAGAGGGGAAGAGATGAGTGTGACAGACAGAATGAGACAGACAGAATGAGACAGAGGGGGGGAAGAGATGAGTGTGACAGAAAGAATGAGACAGGGAGGTGAAGAGATGAGTGTGACAGATGGAATGAGACAGACAGAATGAGACAGAGGGGGGGGGAGATGAGTGTGACAGAAAGAATGAGACAGAGAGGGGAAGAGATGAGTGTGACAGACAGAATGAGACGGACAGAATGAGACAGAGGGGGGAAGAGATGAGTGTGACAGACAGAATGAGACAGACAGAATGAGACAGTTTGAGGGAAGAGATGAGTGTGACAGAAAGAATGAGACAGGGGGAAGAGATGAGTGTGACAGACAGAATGAGACAGAGGTGGGAAGAGATGAGTGTGACAGAAATAATGAGGCAGACAGAATGAGACAGAGGAGGGAAGAGATGAGTGTGAAAGACAGAATGAGACAGAGGGGGAAGAGATGAGTGTGACAGACGGAATTAGACAGACAGAATGAGACAGAGGGGGAAAGAGATGAGTGTGACAGAAGGATTGAGACAGACAGAATGACAGAGGTGGGAAGAGATGAGTGTGACAGAAAGAATGAGACAGAGAGGGGAAGAGATGCGTTTGACAGACATAATGACACAGACAGAATGAGACAGAGAGGGGAAGAGATTAGTGTGACAGAAAGAATGAGACAGACAGAATGAGACAGAGGGGGAAAGAGATGAGTGTGACAGAAAGAATGAGACAGGGAGGGGAAGAGATGCGTTTGACAGACATAATGAGACAGACAGAATGAGACAGAGAGGTGAAGAGATGAGTGTGACAGACGGAATGAGACAGACAGAATGAGACAGAGGGGGGGGGAGAGATGACTGTGACAGAAAGAATGAGACAGGGAGGGGAAGAGATGAGTGTGACAGATGGAATGAGACAGACAGAATGAGACAGAGGGGAAGAGATGAGTGTGACAGAAAGAATGAGACAGAGAGGGGAAGAGATGAGTGTGACAGAAAGAATGCGACACTGAGGGGAAGAGATGTGTGTGACAGACAGAATGAGACAGACAGAATGAGACAGAGGGGGGGAGATGACTGTGACAGAAAGAATGAGACAGAGAGGGGAAGAGATGAGTGTGACAGACAGAATGAGACAGACAGAGAGGGGAAGAGATGAGTGTGACAGACGGAATGAGACAGACAGAATGAGACAGACAGAATGAGTCAGAGAGGGGAAGAGATGAGACAGACAGAAAGAATGAGACAGAGAGGGGAAGAGATGAGTGTGACAGACAGAATGAGACAGAGGGGGGTAGAGATTAATGTGACAGACAGAATGAGACAGAGGGGGAAGAGATGAGTGTGACAGAAAGAATGAGAAAGAGAGGGGAAGAATTGAGTTTGACAGACAGAATGAGACCGAAAGAATGAGACAGACAGAATGAGTCAGAGAGGGGAAGAGATTTGTGTGAGAGACAGAATGAGCCATACAGAATGAGACCTAGAGGGGTAGAGATTAGTGTGACAGGCAGAATGAGACAGACAGAATGAGACAGAGGGGGGGGGGAAGAGATGAGTGTGACAGAAAGAATGTGACAGGGAGGGGAAGAGATGAGTGTGACAGACGGAATGAGACAGACAGAATGAGACAGAGGGGGGGAAGAGATGACTGTGACAGAAAGAATGAGACAGAGAGGGGAAGAGATGAGTGTGACAGAAAGAATGAGACAGAGAGAATGAGACAGAGGGGGAAGAGATGAGTGTGACAGACAGAATGAGACAGACAGAATGAGACAGAGGGGAAGAGATGACTGTGACAGAAAGAATGAGACAGAGAGGGGAAGAGATGAGTGTGACAGACAGAATGAGACAGAGAGGGGAAGAGATGAGTGTGACAGACAAAATGAGACAGACAGAATGAGACAGAGGGGGGAAGAGATGAGTGTGACAGAAAGAATGAGACAGAGAGGGGAAGAGATGAGTGTGACAGACAGAATGAGACAGACAGAAGGAGACAGAGGGGGGAAGAGATGAGTGTGACAGAAAGAATGAGACAGACAGAATGAGACAGAGGGGGGAAGAGATGAGTGTGACAGAACAAATGAGACAGAGAGGTGAAGAGATGCGTTTGACAGATATAACGAGACAGACAGAATGAGACAGAGAGGTGAAGAGATGAGTGTGACAGAAAGAATGAGACAGGGAGGGGAAGAGATGAGTGTGACAGACAGAATGAGACCTCATGGGGAAGAGATGAGTGTGACAGACAGAATGAGACCTCAAGGGGAAGAGATGAGTGTGACAGACAGAATGAGACAGAGGGGGGAAGAGATGAGTGTTACAGACAGAATGAGACAGAGGTGGGAAGAGATGAGTGTGACAGAAAGAATGAGACAGACAGAATGAGACAGAGGTGGGAAGAGATGAGTGTGACAGAAAGAATGATACAGACAGAATGAGACAGAGAGGGGTAGAGATGAGTGTGACAGACAGAATGAGACAGACAGAATTAGACAGAGGAGGGGAAGAGATGAGTGTGACAGAAAGAATGAGACAGAGAGGGGAAGAGATGAGTGTGACAGACATAATGAGACAGACAGAATGAGACAGAGAGGGGAAGAGATGAGTGTGACAGACAGAATGAGACAGACAGAATGAGACAGACAGAATGAGACAGAGGGGGGAAGAGTTGAGTGTGACAGAAAGAATGAGACAGAGAGGGGAAGAGATGAGTTCGACAGACAGAATGAGACAGACAGAATGGGACAGAGGGGGGAAGAGATGAGTGTGACAGAAAGAATGAGACAGAGAGGGGAAGAGATGCGTTTGAGAGACATAATGAGACAGAGGGGGGAAGAGATGAGTGTGACAGAGAGAATGAGACAGACAGAATGAGACAGAGGGGGGGAAGAGATGAGTGTGACAGAAAGATTGAGACAGGGAGGGGAAGAGATGAGTGTGACAGAAAGAATGAGACAGAGGGGGGGAAGAGATGAGTGTGACAGAAAGAATGAGACAGACAGAATGAGACAGAGGGGGAAGAGATGAGTGTGACAGACAGAATGAGACAGACAGAATGAGACAGAGGGGAAGAGATGAGTGTGACAGAAAGAATTAGACAGAGAGGGGAAGAAATTAGTTTGACAGACAGAATGAGACAGAGAGGGGAAGAGATGAGTGTGACAGAAAGAATGAGACAGCGAGGGGAAGAGATGCGTTTGACAGACATAATAAGACAGACAGAATGAGACAGAGAGGGGAAGAGATGCGTTTGACAGACATAATGAGACAGACAGAATGAGACAGAGAGGGGAAGAGATGAGTGTGACAGACAGAATGAGACAGACAGAATGAGACAGATGGGGGGAAGAGATGAGTGTGACAGAAAGAATGAGACGGGGAGGGGAAGAGATGAGTGTGACAGACAGAATGAGATGGACAGAATGAGACAGAGGGGGGAAGAGATGAGTGTGACAGACAGAATGAGACAGACAGAATGAGACAGAGGGGGGGAAGAGATGAGTGTGTCAGAAAGAATGAGACAGAGAGGGGAAGAGATGAGTGTGACAGACAGAATGAGACAGACAGAGAGGGGAAGAGATGAGTGTGACAGACGGAATGAGACAGACAGAATGAGACAGAGGGGGGGAAGAGATGAGACAGACAGAAAGAATGAGACAGAGAGGGGAAGAGATGAGTGTGACATACAGAATGAGACAGAGGGGGTAGAGATTATTGTGACAGACAGAATGAGACAGAGGGGGAAGAGATGAGTGTGACAGAAAGAATGAGAAAGAGAGGGGAAGAGATTAGTTTGACAGACAGAATGAAACCGATAGAATGAGACAGACAGAATGAGTCAGAGAGGGGAAGAGATTTGTGTGAGAGACAGAATGAGCCATACAGAATGAGACAGAGGGGGAAGAGATGAGTGTGACAGACAGAATGAGACAGACAGAATGAGACAGAGGGGAAGAGATGACTGTTGCAGAAAGAATGAGACAGAGAGGGGAAGAGATGAGTGTGACAGACAGAATGAGACAGACAGACAGAATGAGAAAGAGGGGGAAGAGATGAGTGTGACAGAAAGAATGAGAAAGAGAGGGGAAGAGATTAGTTTGACAGACAGAATGAAACCAAAAGAATGAGACAGACAGAATGAGTCAGAGAGGGGAAGAGATTTGTGTGAGAGACAGAATGAGCCATACAGAATGAGACAGAGAGGGGAAGAGACGAATGTGACAGACAGAATGATACAGACAGAATGAGACAGAGAGGGGAAGAGATGAGTGTGACAGACAGAAAGAGACAGACAGAATGAGATAGAGGGGAAGAGATGAGTGAGACAGTCAGAATGAGACAGACAAAAGTATATAGAGATTGGAAGAGATGAGTGTGACAGACAGAATGAGACAGACAGAATGAGATGGAGAGGGGAAGAGATGAGTGTGACAGACAGAACGAGACAGAGAGGGGAAGAGATGAGTGTGACAGGCATAATGAGACAGACAGAATGAGACAGAGAGGGGAAGAGACGAATGTGACAGACAGAATGAAACAGACAGAATGAGCATGAGAGGGGAAGAGACGAATGTGACAGACAGAATGATACAGACAGAATGAGACAGAGAGGGGAAGAGATGAGTGTGACAGATAGAAAGAGACAGACAGAATGAGACAGACAGAATTAGACATGGAGGGGAAGAGATGAGTATGACAGACAGAATGAGACAGACAGAATGTGACAGAGAGTGGAAGAGATGAGTGTGACAGACAGAGTGATACAGACAGAATGAGACAGACATAATTAGACAGAGAGGGGAAGAGATGAGTGTGACAGACAGAATGAAACAGACAGAATGAGCATGAGAGGGGAAGAGACGAATGTGACAGACAGAATGATACAAACAGAATGAGACAGAGAGGGGAAGAGATGAGTGTGACAGATAGAAAGAGACAGACAGAATGAGACAAAGGGGGGAAGAGATGACTGTGACAGAAAGAATGAGACATAGAGGGGAAGAGATGAGTGTGACAGACAGAATGAGACAGAGGGGGGGAAGAGATGAGTGTGACAGAAAGAATGATACAGAGATTGGAAGAGATGAGTGTGACAGACAGAATGAGACAGACAGAATGAGACAGAGGGGGAAGAGATGAGTGTGACAGACAGAATGAGACAGACAGAATGAGACAGAGGGGAAGAGATGAGTGTGACAGAAAGAATTAGACAGAGAGGGGAAGAGATTAGTTTGACAGACAGAATGAGACAGAGAGGGGAAGAGATGAGTGTGACAGAAAGAATGAGACAGAGAGGGGAAGAGATGCGTTTGACAGACATAATGAGACAGACAGAATGAGACAGAGGGGAAGAGATGAGTGTGACAGAAAGAATTAGACAGAGAGGGGAAGAGATTAGTTTGACAGACAGAATGAGACAGAGAGGGGAAGAGATGAGTGTGACAGAAAGAATGAGACAGAGAGGGGAAGAGATGCGTTTGACAGACATAATGAGACAGACAGAATGAGACAGAGAGGGGAAGAGATGCGTTTGACAGACATAATGAGACAGACAGAATGAGACAGAGAGGGGAAGAGATGAGTGTGACAGACAGAATGAGACAGACAGAATGAGACAGATGGGGGGAAGAGATGAGTGTGACAGAAAGAATTAGACAGAGAGGGGAAGAGATTAGTTTGACAGACAGAATGAGACAGAGAGGGGAAGAGATGAGTGTGACAGAAAGAATGAGACAGAGAGGGGAAGAGATGCGTTTGACAGACATAATGAGACAGACAGAATGAGACAGAGGGGAAGAGATGAGTGTGACAGAAAGAATTAGACAGAGAGGGGAAGAGATTAGTTTGACAGACAGAATGAGACAGAGAGGGGAAGAGATGAGTGTGACAGAAAGAATGAGACAGAGAGGGGAAGAGATGCGTTTGACAGACATAATGAGACAGACAGAATGAGACAGAGAGGGGAAGAGATGAGTATGACAGACATTCAGTCTCATTCTGTCTGTATCATTCTGTCTGTCACATTCGTCTCTTCCCCTCTTATGCTCATTCTGTCTGTTTCATTCTGTCTGTCACACTAATCTCTTCCCCTCTCTGTCTAATTATGTCTGTCTCATTCTGTCTGTATCACTCTGTCTGTCACACTCATCTCTTCCACTCTCTGTCACATTCTGTCTGTCTCATTCTGTCTGTCATACTCATCTCTTCCCCTCTATGTCTAATTCTGTCTGTCTCATTATGTCTGTCTCTTTCTATCTGTCACACTCATCTCTTCCCCTCTCTGTCTCATTCTGTCTGTATCATTCTGTCTGTCACATTCGTCTCTTCCCCTCTCATGCTCATTCTGTCTGTTTCATTCTGTCTGTCACATTCGTCTCTTCCCCTCTCTGTCTCATTCTGTCTGTCTCATTATGCCTGTCACACTCATCTCTTCCCCTCTCTGTCTCGTTCTGTCTGTCACACTCATCTCTTCCCCTCTCCATCTCATTCTGTCTGTCTCATTCTGTCTGTCACACTCATGTCTTCCAATCTCTATATACTTATGTCTGTCTCATTCTGACTGTCTCACTCATCTCTTCCCCTCTATCTCATTCTGTCTGTCTCTTTCTGTCTGTCACACTCATCTCTTCCACTCTCTGTCACATTCTGTCTGTCTCATTCTGTCTGTCATACTCATCTCTTCCCCTCTCTGTCTAATTCTGTCTGTCACACTCATCTCTTCCCCTCTCTGTCTCATTCTGTCTGTCTCATTCTGTCTGTCTCACTCTGTCTGTCTAATTGTGTCTGTCACACTCATCTCTTCCCCTCTCTGTCTAATTCTGTCTGTCACACTCATCTCTTCCCCTCTCTGTCTCATTCTGTCTGTCTCATTCTGTCTGTCTCACTCTGTCTGTCACACTCATCTCTTCCCCTCTCTGTCTCATTCTGTCTGTATCATTCTGTCTGTCACATTCGTCTCTTCCCCTCTCATGCTCATTCTGTCTGTTTCATTCTGTCTGTCACACTCATCTCTTCCCCTCCATGTCTCATTCTGTCTGTCTCATTCTGTCTGTCTCACTCTGTCTGTCACACTCATCTCTTCCCCTCTCTGTCTAATTCTGTCTGTATCATTCTGTCTGTCACATTCATCTCTTCCCCTCTCATGCTCATTCTGTCTGTTTCATTCTGTCTGTCACACTCATCTCTTCCCCTCTCTGTCTCATTCTGTCTGTCTTATTCTGTCTGTTACACTCATCTCTCCCCCTCTCTGTCTAATTGTGTCTGTCACACTCATCTCTTCCACTCTCTGTCACATTCTGTCTGTCTCATTCTGTCTGTCATACTCATCTCTTCCCCTCTCTGTCTAATTCTGTCTGTCTCATTCTGTCTGTCTCTGTTTATCTGTCACACTCATCTCTTCCACCTCTCTGTCTCATTCTGTCTGTATCATTCTGTCTGTCACATTCGTCTCTTCCCCTCTCATGCTCATTCTGTCTGTTTCATTCTGTCTGTCACACTCATCTCTTCCCCTCTCTGTCTCATTCTGTCTGTCTTATTCTGTCTGTTGCACTCATCTCTCCCCCTCTCTGTCTTATTCTGTCTGTCACACTCATCTCTTCCCCTCTCTGTCTAATTCTGTCTGTCACACTCATCTCTTCCCCTCTCTGTCTCATTCTGTCTGTCTCATTCTGTCTGTCTCACTCTGTCTGTCACACTCATCTCTTCCCCTCTCTGTCTCATTCTGTCTGTATCATTCTGTCTGTCACATTCGTCTCTTCCCCTCTCATGCTCATTCTGTCTGTTTCATTCTGTCTGTCACACTCATCTCTTCCCCTCTCTGTCTCATTCTGTCTGTCTTATTCTGTCTGTTGCACTCATCTCTCCCCCTCTCTGTCTAATTGTGTCTGTCACACTCATCTCTTCCACTCTCTGTCACATTCTGTCTGTCTCATTCTGTCTGTCATACTCATCTCTTCCCCTCTCTGTCTAATTCTGTCTGTCTCATTCTGTCTGTCTCTTTCTATCTGTCACACTCATCTCTTCCCCTCTCTGTCTCATTCTGTCTGTATCATTCTGTCTGTCACATTCGTCTCTTCCCCTCTCATGCTCATTCTGTCTGTTTCATTCTGTCTGTCACATTCGTCTCTTCCACTCTCTGTCTCATTCTGTCTGTCTCATTATGCCTGTCACACTCATCTCTTCCCCTCTCTGTCTCGTTCTGTCTGTCACACTCATCTCTTCCCCTCTCCATCTCATTCTGTCTGTCTCATTCTGTCTGTCTCGCTCATCTCTTCCGATCTCTATATACTTATGTCTGTCTCATTCTGACTGTCTCACTCATCTCTTCCCCTCTATCTCATTCTGTCTGTCTCTTTCTGTCTGTCACACTCATCTCTTCCACTCTCTGTCACATTCTGTCTGTCTCATTCTGTCTGTCATACTCATCTCTTCCCCTCTCTGTCTAATTCTGTCTGTCTCATTCTGTCTGTCTCTGTTTATCTGTCACACTCATCTCTTCCACCTCTCTGTCTCATTCTGTCTGTATCATTCTGTCTGTCACATTCGTCTCTTCCCCTCTCATGCTCATTCTGTCTGTTTCATTCTGTCTGTCACACTCATCTCTTCCCCTCTCTGTCTAATTCTGTCTGTCTCATTCTGTCTGTCTCATTCTGTCTGTCATACTCATCTCTTCCGCTCTCTATCTCATTCTGTCTGTCTCATTCTCTCTGTCACACTCATCTCTTCCCCTCTCTGTCTCATTCTGTCACACTCATCTCTTCCCCTCTCTTTCTCATTCTGTCTGTCGCATTCTGTCTGTCACACTCATCTCTTCCCCTCTCTGTCTCATTCTGTCTGTCTCATTCTGTCTGTCTCACTCTGTCTGTCTCATTCTGTCTGTCACACTCATCTCTTCCCCTCTCTGTCTTATTCTGTCTGTCACACTCATCTCTTCCCCTCTCTGTCTAATTCTGTCTGTCACACTCATCTCTTCCCCTCTCTGTCTCATTTCTTGCCGAGTTCTGTTCTGAAAGTGTATTTTTATGATTCACATTGCCAGGATTTTCACTTGTTTTGTGTTTTAGAACTAAAAGACTCAGGTGACAATTCAAAACACAAGCATTTCAGCACCACAATCCTGCCCGTGTGTTCTGATAGCATGTGTCCCAAACAGCACCCTATTCCCTATATAGCGCACTACTTTTTTGTCTCATTCAGTCAGAATGTGCATGAGAGGGGAAGAGACGAATGTGACAGACAGAATGATACAGACAGAATGAGACAGAGATGGGAAGAGATGAGTGTGACAGACAGAATGAGACAGAGGGGGAAGAGATGAGTGTGACAGAAAGAATGAGAAAGAGAGGGGAAGAGATTAGTTTGACAGACAGAATGAAACTGAAAGAATGAGACAGACAGAATGAGTCATAGAGGGGAAGAGAATTGTGTGAGAGACAGAATGAGCCATACAGAATGAGACAGAGGGGGAAGAGATGAGTGTGACAGACAGAATGAGACAGACAGAATTAGACAGAGAGGGGAAGAGATGAGTGTGACAGACAGAATGAAACAGACAGAATGAGACAGAGAGGGGAAGAGATGAGTGTAACAGACAGAATAAGACAGACAGAATGAGACAGAGAGGGGAAGAGATGAGTGTGACAGACAGAATGAAACAGACAGAATGAGCATGAGAGGGGAAGAGACGAATGTGACAGACAGAATGATACAGACAGAATGAGACAGAGAGGGGAAGAGATGAGTGTGACAGACAGAGTGAGACAGACAGAATGAGACAGACAGAATGAGACAGAGAGGGGAAGAGATGAGTGTGACAGACAGAATTAGACAGAGAGGGGAAGAGATGAGTGTGACAGACACAATTAGACAGACAGAGTGAGACAGACAGAATGAGACAGACAGAATGAGACAGAGAGGGGAAGAGATGAGTGTGACAGACAGAACTAGACAGAGAGGGGAAGAGATGAGTGTGACAGACAGAATGAGACAGACAGAGTGAGACAGACAGAATGAGACAGACAGAATGAGACAGAGAGGGGAAGAGATGAGTGTGACAGACAGAATAAGACAGAGAGGGGAAGAGATGAGTGTGACAGACAGAATGAGACAGACAGAGTGAGACAGACAGAATGAGACAGACAGAATGAGACAGAGAGGGGAAGAGATGAGTGTGACAGACAGAACTAGACAGAGAGGTGAAGAGATGAGTGTGACAGACAGAATGAGACAGACAGAGTGAGACAGACAGAATGAGACAGACAGAATGAGACAGAGAGGGGAAGAGATGAGTGTGACAGACAGAATTAGACAGAGAGGGGAAGAGATGAGTGTGACAGACACAATTAGACAGAGAGGGGGAGAGATGAGTGTAACAGACAGAATAAGACAGACAGAATGAGACAGAGAGTGGAAGAGATGAGTGTGACAGACAGAATGCGACAGACAGAATGAGAAAGAGAGGGGAAGAGATGAGTGTGACAGAATGAGACAGAGAGGGGAAGAGATGAGTGTGACAGAGAGAATGAGACAGACAGAATGAGATAGAGAGCGGAAGAGATGAGTTTGACAGACAGAATGAGACAGAGAGGGGAAGAGATGAGTGTGACAGACAGAATGAAACAGTCAGAATGTGCATGAGAGGGGAAGAGACGAATGTGACAGACAGAATGATACAGACAGAATGAGACAGAGAGGGGAAGAGATGAGTGTGACAGACAGAATGAGACAGAGGGGAAGAGATGAGTGTGACAGAAAGAATGAGAAAGAGAGGGGAAGAGATTAGTTTGACAGACAGAATGAAACCGAAGGAATGAGACAGACAGAATGAGTCATAGAGGGGAAGAGATTTGTGTGAGAGACAGAATGAGCCATACAGAATGAGACAGAGGGGGAAGAGATGAGTGTGACAGACAGAATGAGACAGACAGAATTCGACAGAGAGGGGAAGAGATGAGTGTGACAGACAGAATGAAACAGACAGAATGAGACAGAGAGGGGAAGAGATGAGTGTGACAGACAGAAAGAGACAGACAGAATGAGATAGAGGGGAAGAGACGAATGTGACAGACAGAATGAGACAGACAGAAGTATATAGAGAGGGGAAGAGATGAGTGTGACAGACAGAACGAGACAGAGAGGGGAAGAGATGATTGTGACAGACAGAATGCGACAGACAGAGTGAGACAGACAGAATGAGACAGACAGAATGTGACAGAGAGGGGAAGAGATGAGTGTGACAGACACAATTAGACAGAGAGGGGGAGAGATGAGTGTAACAGACAGAATAAGACAGACAGAATGAGACAGAGAGTGGAAGAGATGAGTGTGGCAGACAGAATACGACAGACAGAATGAGACAGAGAGGGGAAGAGATCATTGTGACAGACAGAATGAGACAGACAGAATGAGACAGAGGAGGGAAGAGATGAGTGTGACAGACAGAATGAGATTAGAGGGGAAGAGATGAGTGTGACAGACAGAATGAGACAGACAGAATGAGACAGAGAGGGGAAGCGATGAATGTGAAAGACACAATGAGACAGACAGAATGAGATAGAGAGGGGAAGAGATGAGTGTGAAATACAGAATGAGACAGAAGGAGACAGAGGGGAAGAGATGAGTGTGAAAAGCAGAATGAGACAGAGAGGGGAAGAGATGAGTGTGAAAGACAGAATGAGACAGACAGAATGAGACAGACAGAATGAGACAGACAGAATGAGACAGAGAGGGGAAGAGATGAGTGCTCATTAAAAGCTGTATAACAGAAGGATGGAGAACAAAGCAGAGGGACACAAAGAGACGACAGGTAGAACCCCAAGAGACAGCTAACAAAAGACCTACATAAATAGACTGAGAGAGAAAGAGACTTAGAGAGAGAGGGAAAGAGAGAGAGAGAGAGAGCGAGAGAGGGGGAGAGAAGGAGAGAGAGAACGAGGGAGAGAGAGAGACAGAGAGATTGGGAGAGAGAGGTTGTGGGTGTTGATCTTCTTACCTTGCTACCCGAAGATGAATGCGCTAACTGTGTCATTCGGGATAAGAGTCGTTCTGGATAAGAGTGTCTGCTAAATGACTCAAATGTAACGTCGGTTCTCTCCCTGTGTGTGTGTGTGTGTGTGTGTGTGTGTGTGTGTGTGTGTGTGTGTGTGTGTGTGTGTGTGTGTGTGTGTGTGCGTGCGTGCGTGCGTGCGTGCGTGCGTGCGTGCGTGTGTGTGTGTGTGTGTGCGCGTGTGCGTGCGTGCGTGCGTGCGTGCGTTTGTGTGTGCGTGTGTGCTTGTGTGTGTGCGTGTGTTTGTGAGTGCGTGTGCGTGTGTGAGAGAGAGAGAATATCTATTGTAAAAGTTTGTTGTTGAAACAGATGAGAGGGTGAGGCAGGTGGAAGAGACAGGGAGAGAGGAATGGACAGCTCATAAAGAGAAAGGAGGAAGACAAAAGACAGAGGGATTCCCCAATGACATCTCATCTCTCTCTCCTTCTCTCTACTTCCCTCCTTTTTCTACCAATAAATCATTCTGACTTCTTCTTAACCAACTCATTCCCAGCAGACGAGAGGAAAACTGTAACAATATTTCTCCCAACTTCCATCTCTCTCTCTCTCCGTTCCTCCATCTCTCTTCCTCCAACACACACACACAGTAAGGTGATTTTTTATGGGTAGGGTACCCTAAATCAGTATCTGTATGATGTCAGAGAGCGATGTCAGAGAGCGAAAGAGAAGGGGGGGAGAGAGACTGTCACGTTCGTTATAAGGATCGGACCAAGGCGCAGCTTGGTAAGCGTACATTCTCTTTATTAAAAGAATGAACACTGAACAAACTAACAAAATAACAAATTAAACGTGAAGCTATACATGAAGCTAAATGAAGTTATACAATATAGTGCTGACAGGCAACTACACATAGACAAGATCCCACAAACACCAAAAGGAAATGGCTACCTAAATATGATCCCCAATCAGAGACAACGATAAACAGCTGCCTCTGATTGGGAACCATATCAGGCCACCATGACATACAAATCACCTAGACCTACAAAAACCCTAGACATACAAAAAACCCTAGAAGATACAAAACTAGCGTACCCACCCTAGTCACGCCCTGACCTAACCAAAATATAAAGAAAACAGAGATATCTCAGGTCAGGGTGTGACAGAGACAGGGAGGTGGTCTGCTGTACAAATGAATGGAAAGTGGTGTTGGTGGAAAAACATACAACATTATATGTACATAAAGAAGATGTGTGTGTGCTTAAAATTGGCAAAAAACACACATTTCTTCCCACAGGACCGTGGGTTGAGACAGGGATGCAGCTTGAGCCCCACCCTCTTCAACATATATATCAACGAATTGGTGAGGGCACTAGAACAGTCTGCAGCACCCGGCCTCCCCCTACTAGAATCTGAGGTCAAATGTCTACGGTTTGCTGATAATCTGGTACTTCTGTCCCCAACCAAGGAGGGCCCACAGCATCACCTAGATCTTCTGCACAGATTCTGTCAGACCTGGGCCTTGACAGTAAATCTCAGTAAGACAAAAATAATGGTGTTCCAAAAAAGGTCCAGTCACCAGGACCACAAATACAAATTCCATCTAGACACTGTTGCCCTAGAGCACACAAAAAACTATACATACCTTGGCCTAAACATCAGCGCCACAGGTAACTTCCACAAAGCTGTGAACGACCTGAGAGACAAGGCAAGAAGGGACTTCTAAGCCATCAAAAGGAACATACAATTCGACATACCAATTAGGATCTGGCAAAAAATACTTGAGTCAGTTATAGAACCCAATGCCCTTTATGGTTGTGAGGTCTGGGGTCTGCTCACCAACCAAGAATTCACAAAATGGGATAAACACCAAATTGAGACTCTGCATGCAGAATTCAGTAACAATATCCTCCGTGTACAACGTAAAACAACAAAAAATGCATGCAGAGCAGAATAAGACCGATACCCGCTAATTATCAAAATCCAGAAAAGGGCTGTAAATTCTACATCCACCTAAAAGCAAGCGATTCCCTAATCTTCCTTAACAAAGCCATCACCTACAGAGGGATGAACCTGGAGAAGAGTCCCCTAAGCAAGCTGGTCCTGGGGCTCTGTTCACAAACACAAACACATCCCACAGAGCCCCAGGACAGCAGCACAATTAGACCCAACCAAATCATGAGAAAACAAAACGATAATTCCTTGACACATTGGAAAGAATGAACAAAAAACCCCAGAGAACACTAGAGTGTTATTTGGCCCTAAACAGCGAGTAAGATAATTTATTTTATTTCACCTTTATTTAACCAGGTAGGCTAGTTGAGAACAAGTTCTCATTTACAACTGCGACCTGGCCAAGATAAAGCATAGCAGTGTGAACAGACAACACAGAGTTACACATGGAGTAAACAATTAACAAGTCAATAACACAGTAGAAAAAAAAGGCGAGTCTATATACAATGTGTGCAAAAGGCATGAGGAGGTAGGCGAATAATTACAATATTGCAGATTAACACTGGATTGATAAATGGTCATGTACAGGTAGAGATATTGGTGTGCAAAAGAGCAGAAAAGTAAATAAATAAAAACTGTGGGGATGAGGTAGGTGAAAATGGGTGGGCTATTTACCAATAGATTATGTACAGCTGCAGCGATCGGTTAGCTGCTCAGATAGCTGATGTTTGAAGTTGGTGAGGGAGATAAAGGTCTCCAACTTCAGCGATTTTGCAATTCGTTCCAGTCACAGGCAGCAGAGTACTGGAACGAAAGGCGGCCGAATGAGGTGTTGGCTTTAGGGATGATCAGTGAGATACACCTGCTGGAGCGCGTGCTACGGATGGGTGTTGCCATCGTGACCAGTGAACTGAGATAAGGCGGAGCTTTACCTAGCATGGCCTTGTAGACGACCTGGAGCCAGTGGGTCTTGCGACGAATATGTAGCGAGGGCCAGCCGACTAGAGCATACAAGTCGCAGTGGTGGGTAGTATAAGGTGCTTTAGTGACAAAACGGATGGCTGCATCCCGTTTGCTGAGAAGAGTGTTGGAAGCAATTTTGTAGATGACATCGCCGAAGTCGAGGATCGGTAGGATAGTCAGTTTTACTAGGGTAAGCTTGGCAGCGTGAGTGAAGGAGGCTTTGTTACGGAATAGAAAGCCGACTCTTGATTTGATTTTCGATTGGAGATGTTTGATATGGGTCTGGAAGGAGAGTTTGCAGTCTAGCCAGACACCTAGGTACTTATAGGTGTCCACATATTCAAGGTCGGAACCATCCAGTGTGGTGATGCTAGTCGGGCAAGCGGGTGCAGGCAGCGATCGGTTGAAAAGCATTGATTTGGTTTTACTAGCGTTTAAGAGCAGTTGGAGGCCACGGTAGGAGTGTTGTATGGCATTGAAGCTCGTTTGGAGGTTAGATAGCACAGTGTCCAATGACGGGCCAAAAGTATATAGAATGGTGTCGTCTGCGTAGAGGTGGATCAGGGAATCGCCCGCAGCAAGAGCAACATCATTGATATATACAGAGAAAAGAGTCGGCCCGAGAATTGAACCCTGTGGCACCCCCATAGAGACTGCCAGAGGACCAGACAGCATTCCCTCCGATTTGACACACTGAACTCTGTCTGCAAAGTAATTGGTGAACCAGGCAAGGCAGTCATCCGAAAAACCGAGGCTACTGAGTCTGCCGATAAGAATATGGTGATTGACAGAGTCGAAAGCCTTGGCAAGGTCGATGAAGACGGCTGCACAGTACTGTCTTTTATCGATGGCGGTTATGATGTCGTTTAGTACCTTGAGTGTGGCTGAGGTGCACCCGTGACCGGCTCGGAAACCAGATTGCATAGCGTAGAAGGTACGGTGGGATTCGAGAT
>NC_088240.1:80865362-80877862 GCF_036934945.1 Oncorhynchus masou masou | reverse complement strand
TGGTGATCTTGGCATTGTGCATGGTGATCTTGGCATTGTGCATGGTGATCTTGGCATTGTGCATGGTGATCTTGGCATTGTGCATGGTGATCTTGGCATTGTGCATGGTGATCTTGGTATTGTGCATGGTGATCTTGGCATTGTGCATGGTGATCTTGGCATTGTGCATGGTGATCTTGGCATTGTGCATGGTGATCTTGGCATTGTGCATGGTGATCTTGGCATTGTGCATGGTGATCTTGGCATTGTGCATGGTGATCTTGGCATTGTGCATGGTGATCTTGGCATTGTGCATGGTGATCTTGGCATTGTGCATGGTGATCTTGGTATTGTGCATGGTGATCTTGGCATTGTGCATGGTGATCTTGGCATTGTGCATGGTGATCTTGGCATTGTGCATGGTGATCTTGGCATTGTGCATGGTGATCTTGGCATTGTGCATGGTGATCTTGGCATTGTGCATGGTGATCTTGGCATTGTGCATGGTGATCTTGGCATTGTGCATGGTGATCTTGGCATTGTGCATGGTGATCTTGGCATTGTGCATGGTGATCTTGGCATTGTGCATGGTGATCTTGGCATTGTGCATGGTGATCTTGGCATTGTGCATGGTGATCTTGGCATTGTGCATGGTGATCTTGGCATTGTGCATGGTGATCTTGGCATTGTGCATGGTGATCTTGGCATTGTGCATGGTGATCTTGGCATTGTGCATGGTGATCTTGGCATTGTGCATGGTGATCTTGGCATTGGGCATGGTGATCTTGGCATTGTGCATGGTGATCTTGGCATTGTGCATGGTGATCTTGGCATTGTGCATGGTGATCTTGGCATTGTGCATGGTGATCTTGGCATTGTGCATGGTGATCTTGGCATTGTGCATGGTGATCTTGGCATTGTGCATGGTGATCTTGGCATTGTGCATGGTGATCTTGGCATTGTGCATGGTGATCTTGGCATTGTGCATGGTGATCTTGGTATTGTGCATGGTGATCTTGGCATTGTGCATGGTGATCTTGGCATTGTGCATGGTGATCTTGGTATTGTGCATGGTGATCTTGGCATTGTGCATGGTGATCTTGGCATTGTGCATGGTGATCTTGGCATTGTGCATGGTGATCTTGGCATTGTGCATGGTGATCTTGGCATTGTGCATGGTGATCTTGGTATTGTGCATGGTGATCTTGGCATTGTGCATGGTGATCTTGGCATTGTGCATGGTGATCTTGGCATTGTGCATGGTGATCTTGGCATTGTGCATGGTGATCTTGGCATTGTGCATGGTGATCTTGGCATTGTGCATGGTGATCTTGGTATTGTGCATGGTGATCTTGGCATTGTGCATGGTGATCTTGGCATTGTGCATGGTGATCTTGGCATTGTGCATGGTGATCTTGGCATTGTGCATGGTGATCTTGGCATTGTGCATGGTGATCTTGGCATTGTGCATGGTGATCTTGGCATTGTGCATGGTGATCTTGGCATTGTGCATGGTGATCTTGGCATTGTGCATGGTGATCTTAGGCTTATGTGCAGCTGCTCAGCCATGGAAACCCATTTCATGAAGCTCCCAACTAACAGTTCTTGTGCTGACGTTGCTTCCAGAGGCAGTTTGAAAGTTGGTACTGAGTGTTGCAACCGAGGACAAATGATTTTACTTGCTAAGCGATACAGCATTCGGTGAGCTTGTGTGGCCCACCACTTTGCAGCTGAGCCGTTGTTGCTCCTAGATGTTTCCACTTCACAATAACAGCACTTACAGTTGACCTGGGAAGCTCTAGCAGGGCAGACATTTTACAAGCTGACTTGTGAAAAGGTGGCTCCCTATGATGGTGCTCTTCAGTAAGGCCATTCTACTGCCAATGTTTGTCTATGGAGATGGCTGAGTGTTCGATCTTAAACACCTGTCAACAACGGGTGTGACTAAAATAGCCAAATCCACTCATTTGAAGTGGTGTCCACATACTTTTATAGTATATAGTGTGGCTGAGGCAGGTTTTAAGTGGCTACTGTCTTTCTTTTTGGGACGAATATAAACAGCTTTAAACAAAACCTTCCTGGGCAGATCTCTGATATACAAGTGATGTGAAGACGACGGGTTCAAATGAAGGAACGAGACGCGAGTCCACTGAAGGCACGCATTTGTCATTTGCTGGGGGTGGAGTTAGTGACTGAACGAGCGCTGCCTACCAAATAGAGAGAGCGAGGAGAGAGGAGAGAGGAGAGGAGGAGAGGGAAAGAGCGAGAACAAGAGACGAATGAGTATTTATGACGCGAGTATCGCAGGATGGATGGACAGACACTTAGAAAATTAAGAAACTCGTTGTTTGAAACTATTTGCTAGAGGGAGAATAAAACAATCTTAATCAATTACGGATTCTTCAAATGCGCATCAAGTAGGGATCTACGCCAAATGAAGAATTAACGTATTTTTCAATGTAAACTCAACATTTCCGAGTGAGAACGGTGCGTAGGCGATGCACGCTGTTAATGTGAATGGACTCGGTGTCTCTCTCTTTTTGTTAGCGCTGTTTTCATCAAATTAGCGCAGCCCATACTCCGCTGCACCCCCCTTGTCGGACGGCCAGCGGACAGCTAAGGACCCGGGTTCTATCTAGAAGAGAGACCGCTCTCCTGTGGTCGAAAGCCGGACCTCTCACCTCTCATTCCCCGCTCTAGGAGAGGATCATCTCGGTATGAAAGCTCCATAAACAGCTATTTTGTAGGGAACCCATCCCCGTTTTCAGACTGTGATTTTTGGGGGACGCGGGCTCACGTTAGGGGGAGGGAGACCTCGCGTATCACAATGGAATTGGAGTTTGACAATACGTCCCCAGTGCGTTAAGGAAAGCAGCCTTATTCCGTTACACTACTGTATGTTACCTTCTCAACTGAAGTCTTTTTTTCTTATTTTTTTAAAAACTACCAAATCCGGGATGCTGCATTTCGTGGGGTGAAGGTTCCGATCGCGAGGAAAAGAAGGAGAGAGAGAGAGAAGGACGGAGGAGAAAGAGAGATTCGGAGAGCATGGCTCTTGCAACGTTGTCTCTCTGTGTGCTAACTCTCACCTGGGCAAACTTGTACCAGGTGTGTGCCAACAGGCACGCGGTGCATTGGAACAGCTCCAATATACAGTAAGACCCCCTCTCTTCACGTTTCACTGCGGCGCTATGTGTGTGTGTATGCTATGTATGCGTATTTGTGTGTGTGTTGTACTAGTCTCTTATGTCATGATACGGTTTTAGGGATGACCATGTCCATAACCATTGTTTCTGTCAGATTCATTTACAAAGAAGAGTGAGTGTGTTTGTGTGTGTCTGCCTGTGTACACACTGATGAGTGTGTGTGTGTTTGTGTGTGTCTGCCTGTGTACACACTGATGAGTGTGTTTGTGTGTGCCAGTGTGTATGTTGATGAGTGTGTGTGTGTGTGTGTGTGTGTGTGTGTGTGTGTGTGTGTGTGTGTGTGTCTCTGTGTGTGTACACACTGATGAGTGTGTTTGTGTGCCCGTGTGTATGTTTATGAGTGTGTGTGTGTGTCTGTGTGTGTACACACTGATGAGTGTGTTTGTGTGTGCCCGTGTGTATGTTGATGAGTGTGTGTGTGTGTGTGTCTCTGTGTGTGTACACACTGATGAGTGTGTTTGTGTGTGCCTGTGTGTATGTTTATGAGTGTGTGTGTGTGTGTGTCTCTGTGTGGGTACACACTGATGAGTGTGTTTGTGTGTGCCCGTGTGTATGTTTATGAGTGTGTGTGTGTGTGTGTGTGTCTCTGTGTGTGTACACACTGATGAGTGTGTTTGGGTGTGCCCGTGTGTATGTTTATGAGTGTGTGTGTGTGTGTCTCTGTGTGTGTACACACTGATGAGTGTGTTTGTGTGTGCCCGTGTGTATGTTTATGAGTGTGTGTGTGTGTGTGTGTGTGTGTGTCTCTGTGTGTGTACACACTGATGAGTGTGTTTGTGTGTGCCCGTGTGTATGTTTATGAGTGTGTGTGTGTGTGTGTGTCTCTGTGTGTGTGCACACTGATGAGTGTGTTTGTGTGTGCCCGTGTGTATGTTTATGAGTGTGTGTGTGTGTGTGTGTGTGTGTGTGTGTGTGTGTCTCTGTGTGTGTACACACTGATGAGTGTGTTTGTGTGTGCCCGTGTGTATGTTTATGAGTGTGTGTGTGTGTGTGTGTGTCTCTGTGTGTGTACACACTGATGAGTGTGTGTGTGTGCCCGTGTGTATGTTTATGAGTGTGTGTGTGTGTGTGTGTCGCTGTGTGTGTACACACTGATCAGTGTCTCTGTGTGTGCCCGTGTGTATGTTTATGAGTGTGTGTGTGTGTGTCTCTGTGTGTGTACACACTGATGAGTGTCTCTGTGTGTGCCCGTGTGTATGTTTATGAGTGTGTGTGTGTGTGTGTGCCCGTGTGTATGTTTATGAGTGTGTGTGTCTCTGTGTGTGTACACACTGATGAGTGTGTTTGTGTGTGCCCGTGTGTATGTTTGAGTGTGTGTGTGTGTGTCTCTGTGTGTGTACACACTGATGAGTGTGTTTGTGTGTGCCCGTGTGTATGTTTATGAGTGTGTGTGCCCGTGTGTATGTTTATGAGTGTGTGTGCCCGTGTGTATGTTTATGAGTGTGTGTGTGTGTGTGTGTGTGTGTGTGTGTGTGTGTGTATGTTTATGAGTGTGTGTGTGTGTGCGTGTGTCTCTGTGTGTGTGTATGTTTATGAGTGTGTGTGTGTCTCTGTGTGTGTGTATGTTTATGAGTGTGTGTGTGTATACATACGACACCTTTATTTGGAAAATGAAGGAAGCCACACGTTCCGTTTTCCACTGATGAATCAGTCCACTGTATCACCTCCAGGTCTATGTTGGTTGGGTTGTCTCCTTGTATGTGAGCACTACGCCCTCTGCCAAGAGGACCTTTATGGCAGACTGTCTGCCCTGTAACCCAGGGTCTCCGGTTCAAGCCCTGGTCTGACTGTTCCCCCTCCATCACTTCCTGTCCTGATCCTTGCAGATCGGACCCTTTAGAGTTTCTCAGATTTCCAGGAGGTATTGTCCATGTCACAGCTCCTCTCTCTATCCCACTACACACCTCACTGATCACCTCAATGTGTGTATTACCCTTTTTCACACACGTCCCACCATCACTCTGTCCTCCTGCTCTCTCTTTCTCCCTTCTCTCTTGTCTCCATATTCATGCAAGTTCTTCACTCCTTCCATCCTTTACAAATGATCTACGTTTTTTCTCTCCTCCACTCCTCTCTTCCTCCACCCCTCTCTTTCTCCACCCCTCTTCCTCCACCCCTCTCTTCCTCCACTCCTCTCTTCCTCCACCCCTCTCTTCCTCCACCTCTCTCTTCCTCCACTCCTCACTTCCTCCACTCCTCTCTTCCTCCACCCCTCACTTCCTCCACTCCTCACTTCCTCCACCCCTCTCTTCCTCCACACCTCACTTCCTCCACTCTATTCCTCCACCCCTCACTTCCTCCACCCCTCACTTCCTCCACTCCTCTCTTCCTCCACCCCTCACTTCCTCCACCCCTCTCTTCCTCCACTCCTCTCTTCCTCCACTCCTCTCTTCCTCCACCCCTCACTTCTTCCACTCCTCTCTTCCTCCACTCCTCTCTTCCTCCACTCCTCACTTCCTCCACTCATCTCTTCCTCCTTTCCTCTCTTCTCCACCCCTCACTTCCTCCACTCCTCTCTTCCTCCACTCCTCTCTTCCTCCACCCCTTACTTCCTCCACCCTCTCTTCCTCCACTCCTCTCTTACTCCACCCCTCACTACCTCCACCCCTCTCTTCCTCTACCCCTCACTTCCTCCAATCCTCTCTTCCTCCACTCCTCACTTCCTCCACCCCTCTCTTCCACCACCCCTCACTTCCTCCACTCCTCTCTTCCTCCACCCCTCACTTCCTCCACCCCTCACTTCCTCCACCCCTCACTTCCACCACTCCTCTCTTCCTCCACCCCTCACTTCCTCCACCCCTCTCTTCCTCCACTCCTCTCTTCCTCCACTCCTCTCTTCCTCCACCCCTCACTTCTTCTACTCCTCTCTTCCTCCTCTCCTCTCTCATCCACCCCTCTCTACTTCCTCCACTCCTCTCTTCCTCCACCCCTCTCTTCTTCCACCCCTCTCTTCCTCCACCCCTCACTTCCTCCACTCCTCACTTCCTCCACTCCTCACTTCCTCCACTCCTCTCTTCCTCCACCCCTCTCTTCCACACACCCCTCACTTCCTCCACTCCTCTCTTCCTCCACCCCTCACTTCCTCCACCCCTCTCTTCCTCCACTCCTCTCTTCCTCCACTCCTCTCTTCCTCCACCCCTCACTTCTTCCACTCCTCTCTTCCTCCACTCCTCTCTTCCTCCACCTCTCTCTTCCTCCACTCCTCACTTCCTCCACTCATCTCTTCCTCCTTTACTCTCTTCTCCACCCCTCACTTCCTCCACTCCTCTCTTCCTCCACTCCTCTCTTCCTCCACCCCTTACTTCCTCCACCCTCTCTTCCTCCACTCCTCTCTTACTCCACCCCTCACTACCTCCACCCCTCTCTTCCTCCACCCCTCACTTCCTCCAATCCTCTCTTCCTCCACTCCTCACTTCCTCCACCCCTCTCTTCCACCACCCCTCACTTCCTCCACTCCTCTCTTCCTCCACCCCTCACTTCCTCCACCCCTCTCTTCCTCCACTCCTCTCTTCCTCCACTCCTCTCTTCCTCCACCCCTCACTTCTTCTACTCCTCTCTTCCTCCTCTCCTCTCTCATCCACCCCTCTCTACTTCCTCCACTCCTCTCTTCCTCCACCCCTCTCTTCTTCCACCCCTCTCTTCCTCCACCCCTCACTTCCTCCACTCCTCACTTCCTCCACTCCTCACTTCCTCCACTCCTCTCTTCCTCCACCCCTCACTTCCTCCACCCTCTCTTCCTCCACTCCTCTCTTCCTCTCTTCCTCCACCCCTCACTTCCTCCACCCCTCACTTCCTCCACTCCTCTCTTCCTCCACTCCTCACTTCCTTCACCCCTCTCTTCCTCCACCCCTCACTTCCTCCACTCCTCTCTTCCTCCACCCCTCACTTCCTCCACCCCTCACTTCCTCCACTCCTCTCCTCCTCCACCCCTCACTTCCTCCACCCCTCTCTTCCTCCACTCCTCTCTTCCTCCAATCCTCTCTTCCTCCACTCCTCTCTTCCTCCACCCCTGACTTCCTCCACCCCTCACTTCCTCCACTCCTCACTTCCTCCACTCCTCACTTCCTCCACCCCTCACTTCCTCCAACCCTCACTTCTTCCACTCCTCTCTTCCTCCACTCCTCTCTTCCTCCACCTCTCTCTTCCTCCACTCCTCACTTCCTCCACTCCTCTCTTCCTCCTCTCCTCTCTACCTCCATCCCTCTCTTCCTCCACCCCTCACTTCCTCCACTCCTCACTTCCTCCACTCCTCACTTCCTCCACTCCTTTCTTCCTCCACCCCTCTCTTCCTCCACCCCTCACTTCCGCCACCCCTCTCTTCCTCCACTCCTCTCTTCCTCTCTTCCTCCACCCCTCACTTCCTCCACCCCTCACTTCCTCCACTCCTCTCTTCCTCCACTCCTCACTTCCTTCACCCCTCTCTTCCTCCACCCCTCACTTCCTCCACTCCTCTCTTCCTCCACCCCTCACTTCCTCCACCCCTCACTTCCTCCACTCCTCTCCTCCTCCACCCCTCACTTCCTCCACCCCTCTCTTCCTCCACTCCTCTCTTCCTCCACTCCTCACTTCCTCCACTCCTCACTTCCTCCACCCCTCACTTCCTCCAACCCTCACTTCTTCCACTCCTCTATTCCTCCACTCCTCTCTTCCTCCACCTCTCTCTTCCTCCATTCCTCACTTCCTCCACTCCTCTCTTCCTCCTCTCCTCTCCTCTCTCCTCCACCCCTCACTTCCTCCACTCCTCTCTTCCTCCACCCCTCTCTTCTCCGCTCCTCTCTTCCTCCACCCCTCTCTTCCTCCACTCCTCTCTTCCTCCACCTCTCTCTTCCTCCACTCCTCACTTCCTCCACTCCTCTCTTCCTCCTCTCCTCTCTCCTCCACCCCTCACTTCCTCCACTCCTCTCTTCCTCCACCCCTCTCTTCCTCCACTCCTCTCTTCCTCCACTCCTCACTTCCTCCTCTCCTCTCTTCCTCCACTCCTCTCTTCCTCCACCCCTCTCTTCCTCCACTCCTCTTTTCCTCCACTCCTCTCTTCCTCCACCCCTCTCTTCCTCCACCCCTCTCTACTTCCATTGCTCTCTTCCTCCACTCCTCTCTTCTCCACTCTTCTCTGTCTCTGTTCCTCTGGTTGGTCTGTGAGTACCTCTCTGTCTCTGTTCCTCTGGTTGGTCTGTGAGGACCTCTCTGTCTCTGTTCCTCTGGTTGGTCTGTGAGGACCTGTCTGCCTCTGTTCCTCTGGTTGGTCTGTGAGGACCTCTCTGTCTCGGTTCCTCTGGTTGGTCTGTGAGGACCTCTCTGTCTCGGTTCCTCTGGTTGGTCTGTGAGGACCTCTCTGTCTCGGTTCCTCTGGTTGGTCTGTGAGGACCTCTCTGTCTCTGTTCCTCTGGATGGTCTGTGAGTACCTCTCTGTCTCTGTTCCTCTGGTTGGTCTGTTAGGACCTGTCTGCCTCTGTTCCTCTGGTTGGTCTGTGAGGACCTCTCTGTCTCGGTTCCTCTGGTTGGTCTGTGAGGACCTCTCTGTCTCGGTTCCTCTGGTTGGTCTGTGAGGACCTCTCTGTCTCGGTTCCTCTGGTTGGTCTGTGAGGACCTCTCTGTCTCTGTTCCTCTGGATGGTCTGTGAGTACCTCTCTGTCTCTGTTCCTCTGGTTGGTCTGTTAGGACCTGTCTGCCTCTGTTCCTCTGGTTGGTCTGTGAGGACCTCTCTGTCTCGGTTCCTCTGGTTGGTCTGTGAGGACCTCTCTGTCTCGGTTCCTCTGGTTGGTCTGTGAGGACCTCTCTGTCTCGGTTCCTCTGGTTGGTCTGTGAGGACCTCTCTGTCTCTGTTCCTCTGGTTGGTTTGTGAGGACCTCTCTGTCTCTGTTCCTCTGGTTGGTCTGTGAGGACCTGTCTGCCTCTGTTCCTCTGGTTGGTCTGTGAGGACCTCTCTGTCTCGGTTCCTCTGGTTGGTCTGTGAGGACCTCTCTGTCTCGGTTCCTCTGGTTGGTCTGTGAGGACCTCTCTGTCTCGGTTCCTCTGGTTGGTCTGTGAGGACCTCTCTGTCTCTGTTCCTCTGGTTGGTCTGTGAGTACCTCTCTGTCTCTGTTCCTCTGGTTGGTCTGTGAGGACCTCTCTGTATCTGTTCCTCTGGTTGGTTTGTGAGGACCTCTCTGTCTCTGTTCCTCTGGTTGGTCTGTTAGGACCTGTCTGCCTCTGTTCCTCTGGTTGGTCTGTGAGGACCTCTCTGTCTCTGTTCCTCTGGTTGGTCTGTGAGGACCTGTCTGCCTCTGTTCCTCTGGTTGGTCTGTGAGGACCTCTCTGTCTTCTCTTGTATCTGGTTCAATTAGGAACACTTCTTCACCCTGACCTCATTGTGTTCAAGCTGTGTCACTATTCAATCTCCCTCACCCTCACTCGCTCGCTCTCTCTCTGTCTCTCTCTCTCTCCCCTTCACTCTCTCTCCCTCCCTCCCTCTCTCTCTCTCTGTCTCTCCTTCTTTCTTTCTCTCTATCTTTTTCCCCATCACGCTCTCTCTCTCTGCCTCCCTCTGCCTCCCTCTCTCTCTCTTTTTTCTCTCTCCCCCTCTCTCTCTCTCTCTCTCTCTCTCTCTCTCTCTCTCTTTCTCTCTCTCACACTTTTTCCCTTAGGCCTTTTTCCTGCTCTAGTCCTCAGTTTTTCTTTTGTCTCTCTTTGACATCTGTCTGTTTTGGTCCTCTGTTATCACCTCTCCTCTTCCCCCTCTCATCTTCCCCCTCTCCTCTTCCCCCTCTCCTCTTCCCCCTTTCCTCTTCCCCCTCTCCTCTTCCCCCTCTCCTCTTCCCCCTTTCCTCTTCCCCCTCTCCTCTTCCCCCTTCTCCTCTTCCCCCTCTCCTCTTCCCCTTCTCCTCTTCCCCTTCTCATCTTCCCCCTCTCCTCTTCCCCCTCTCCTCTTCCCCCTTTCCTCTTCCCCCTCTCCTAACCCTGTCTTAACACATACACCGTATCCACCATTCCAAACCCTAACGACGCTAAAACAACGTCAACCCCAGCCCTTCATCCTCTCCATAGAACAGTAACTACTAACTCTTTAGACTAGCACTCTGGCACACAATGTCATGGCTCTTATTGATACCCATCTTATTAAGGCCATATACCATGGAAGGCTGTTAACACCACTCTGAGATGTCACAGTCAACGATGAAATACTCTCGGCCTGTACCTTTTTACTTTACAATACACAGTAAAAAATATATGAGGCAAGTGGTGAATTCAGACTGTTGAAAATCTTTCTACGACAGTGAGTTCATAAAGTTAGAAGATATTGTTTTTGTAATCAAACATTTGACATAACTCATAACATCCATAAAACGTTTTTATCCACAACATAAATTCTCTGAATGCATTGCAATTTGAGCTGGCAGTTCTCTGAGGCGCTGGTTGAATATAAAGATGTCTGAGTATGATGCCTGTTTCGTTATTGAGTCAGTAAGGTTTTTTTATGTGCGACTCGGCATGTCCTCTCCCCCACTCTAAGTTTACCTACCCTTAGTTTAAATAGTACTCCAGTATAACATTTACAAACAGACAGACAGGGCAGACAGACAGACAGACAGACAGACAGACAGACAGACAGACAGACAGACAGACAGACAGACAGACAGACAGACAGACAGACAGACAGACAGACAGACAGACAGACAGACAGACAGACAGACAGACAGGTAAACTGTCAGACAGAGACAGACTATTTTATTTCTGTAAAGCCGAGGGTGTATCTGAGCTGTCTGGTAATGTTTGAACTCTAACCTGACTGCTGTTCTGGGATGAAGCAGAGCGCTGTGGACTCCCAGCTCATCCCTGTTTTACCTACCTACGCACACGCACTCACACACACACATACACAGCCTCTGTGGACAGTCAGCCATGGCAGTGTGTGTCTCTTTTGTTGAGTGTGGTTAATTAAAGAACACTGTATCTCAGTGGACCTCCCTCTAGTTCTCTCTCTCTCTCTCTCTCTCTCTCTCTCTCTCTCTCTCTCTCTCTCTCTCATACACACACAGACACACAGACACACAGACACACATACACATACACAGACACACATACACACACTGCGTTACCTCTGCCTCTTGGCCTAGTTAGGGCAGAATCAAACTGAGAGAGAGGGAGAGAGAGAGCAACAGAGAGAGAGAGCCCCTGGCATAAACCTGTAATAGGGCTGTCTTCTAACTGTAAGAAGGGTTGTGATACAACCAGCTCTCACAGTCTCATTGCAGAATACTACGTTTGACCATAGCATCATATTTAGAAGGTTACGTTTAGGCATTAACTCCAAATGGTTAAGAGTTAAGGTTTGGAATAGGGTTCAAAAATAGTCATAATTAAACTAGTGCCTAGCTCTGGGATTGAACATGCGACCCTCTGAGCCAGAGATCGCCAAAGCAAAACCCAAGCCTACTTGATGGTAATAGCGCTCAACCTTGTCCCTCATGGCAGTTTTGAAGTCATCTCCTGACGTCTTGGGCACCTGGATGGATGTTGAATTTCTCTGTGGATCTGGCTGTGATAATATGTCCCTTTCTGACCTCTGCTGCTTTAAATGCAGGAACAAATGGACTGTAACTTGGACCCACACAGGCATCTCCAGAACCGTACGTGTGTGTGTGTGTGTGTGTGTGTTGGGTGTGTGTGTGTGTGTGTGTGTGTGTGTGTGTGTGTGTGTGTGTGTGTGTGTGTGGGGGGGGGGGGTTGGGTAGGGAGGAGGAGGATCAATGTAGAGCCTTTGATATTCACTCAGGCTATATGCAAATGTTTCCCCATGCCAATAAAGCCCTTTGAATTGAAAGTAAGAGAGCAAGAGAGCAAAGAGAGCGAAAGAGAGTGAGTGAGAGACAGAAGAATGTTGCAATGGTAAATCGAGTTAATTTTAACACTATCTCAGAGTACATATGGTCCCACTCCACAGAGTGTAAAAAGTACTCCGATAAGTGTTACATTTTGAGTTTTAATGTAACACTTTAATGTAAAAAATGAACACCGCATTATACTTGCCAGTGTTACATAAGGGATAATCAACTAGGGGCTATGCGTTCTCTGAAAAATAATGAACGGTGTGAAGGATGTTTTCAAAGCTGTCACGTTCGTCGTAATGATGAGACCAAGGCGCAGCGTGATAAGCATACATTCTTCTTTTAATAAATGAAGAACACTTAACAAACTACACAAAACAACAAAACAAACGTGAAGCTATAAACACGAGTGCTGACATGCAACTATACATCGACAATAACCCACAGATAAACCAAGGAATATGGCTACCTAAATATGGTTCCCAATCAGAGACAACAATAAACAGCTGCC
>NC_088240.1:80797862-80860362 GCF_036934945.1 Oncorhynchus masou masou | reverse complement strand
TCTGTATGTAGCCTATATATAGCCTGTATATAGCCTGTATATAGCCTGTATGTAATCTGTATGTAGCCTGTATATAGCCTGTATATAGCCTGTATATAGCCTGTATATAGCCTGTATGTAATCTGTATGTAGCCTATGTATAGCCTGTATATAGCCTGTATGTAGCCTGTATATGACCTGAATGCAATCTGTATGTAGTCTATATGTAGCCTGTATATAGCCTGTATGTAATCTGTATGTAGCCTGTATATAGCCTGTATATATCTGTATGTAGCCTATAAATAGTCTGTATATATCTGTATGTAGCCTATATATAGCCTGTATATATCTGTATGTAGCCTATATATAGCCTGTATATATCTGTATGTAGCCTATATATAGCCTGTATATAGCCTGTATATAGCCTGTATGTAATCTGTATGTAGCCTATATATAGCCTGTATATATCTGTATGTTGCCTATATATAGCCTGTATATATCTGTATGTAGCCTATATATAGCCTGTATATATCTGTATGTAGCCTATATATAGCCTGTATATATCTGTATGTTGCCTATATATAGCCTGTATATAGCCTGTATATAGCCTGTATATATCTGTATGTTGCCTATATATAGCCTGTATATAGCCTGTATATAGCCTGTATGTAATCTCTATGTAGCCTGTATATAGCCTATACATAGCCTGTATATATCTGTATGTAGCCTATATATAGCCTGTATATATCTGTATGTAGCCTATATATAGCCTGTATATATCTGTATGTTGCCTATATATAGCCTGTATATATCTGTATGTAGCCTATATATAGCCTGTATATATCTGTATGTTGCCAATATATAGCCTGTATATATCTGTATGTAGCCTATATATAGCCTGTATATATCTGTATGTAGCCTATATATAGCCTGTATATAGCCTGTATATAGCCTGTATGTAATCTGTATGTAGCCTGTATATAGCCTGTATGTAATCTGTATGTAGCCTGTATATAGGCTGTATATAGCCTGTATATAGCCTGTATGTAATCTGTATGTAGCCTGTATATAGGCTGTATATAGCCTGTATATAGCCTGTATATAGCCTGTATGTAATCTGTATGTAACCTATGTATAGCCTGTATATAGCCGGTATGTAGCCTGTATATCACCTGAATGCAATCTGTATGTAGCCTATATGTAGCCTGTATATATCTGTATGTAGCCTATAAATAGTCTGTATATATCTGTATGTAGCCTATATATAGCCTGTATATATCTGTATGTAGCCTATATATAGCCTGTATTTATCTGTATGTAGCCTATATATAGCCTGTATATAGCCTGTATATAGCCTGTATGTAATCTGTATGTAGCCTATATATAGCCTGTATATATCTGTATGTTGCCTATATATAGCCTGTATATATCTGTATGTAGCCTATATATAGCCTGTATATATCTGTATGTTGCCTATATATAGCCTGTATATATCTGTATGTAGCCTATATATAACCTGTATATATCTGTATGTAGCCTATATATAGCCTGTATATAGCCTGTATATAGCCTGTATGTAATCTGTATGTAGCCTGTATATAGCCTGTATATAGCCTGTATATAGCCTGTATGTAATCTGTATGTAGCCTGTATATAGCCTGTATGTAGCCTGTATATCACCTGTATGCAATCTGTATGTAGCCTATATGTAGCCTGTATATAGCCTGTATGTAATCTGTATGTAGCCTGTATATAGCCTGTATATATCTGTATGTAGCCTATATATAGCCTGTATATATCTATATGTAGCCTATATATAGCCTGTATATATCTGTATGTAGCCTATATATAGCCTGTATATATCTGTATGTAGCCTATATATAGCCTGTATATATCTGTATGTTGCCAATATATAGCCTGTATATATCTGTATGTAGCCTGTATATAGCCTGTATATATCTGTATGTAGCCTGTATATAGCCTGTATATAGCTGTATGTAGCCTGTATATAGCCTGTATATATCTGTATGTTGCCTATATATAGCCTGTATATATCTGTATGTAGCCTATATATAGCCTGTATATATCTGTATGTTGCCAATATATAGCCTGTATATATCTGTATGTAGCCTATATATAGCCTGTATATAGCCTGTATATAGCCTGTATGTAATCTGTATGTAGCCTGTATATAGCCTGTATATAGCCTGTATATAGCCTGTATATAGCCTGTATGTAATCTGTATGTAGCCTATGTATAGCCTGTATATAGCCTGTATGTAGCCTGTATATGACCTGAATGCAATCTGTATGTAGTCTATATGTAGCCTGTATATAGCCTGTATGTAATCTGTATGTAGCCTGTATATAGCCTGTATATATCTGTATGTAGCCTATAAATAGTCTGTATATATCTGTATGTAGCCTATATATAGCCTGTATATATCTGTATGTAGCCTATATATAGCCTGTATATATCTGTATGTAGCCTATATATAGCCTGTATATAGCCTGTATGTAATCTGTATGTAGCCTATATATAGCCTGTATATATCTGTATGTTGCCTATATATAGCCTGTATATATCTGTATGTAGCCTATATATAGCCTGTATATATCTGTATGTAGCCTATATATAGCCTGTATATATCTGTATGTTGCCTATATATAGCCTGTATATAGCCTGTATATAGCCTGTATATATCTGTATGTTGCCTATATATAGCCTGTATATAGCCTGTATATAGCCTGTATGTAATCTCTATGTAGCCTGTATATAGCCTATACATAGCCTGTATATATCTGTATGTAGCCTATATATAGCCTGTATATATCTGTATGTAGCCTATATATAGCCTGTATATATCTGTATGTTGCCTATATATAGCCTGTATATATCTGTATGTAGCCTATATATAGCCTGTATATATCTGTATGTTGCCAATATATAGCCTGTATATATCTGTATGTAGCCTATATATAGCCTGTATATATCTGTATGTAGCCTATATATAGCCTGTATATAGCCTGTATATAGCCTGTATGTAATCTGTATGTAGCCTGTATATAGCCTGTATGTAATCTGTATGTAGCCTGTATATAGGCTGTATATAGCCTGTATATAGCCTGTATGTAATCTGTATGTAGCCTGTATATAGGCTGTATATAGCCTGTATATAGCCTGTATATAGCCTGTATGTAATCTGTATGTAACCTATGTATAGCCTGTATATAGCCGGTATGTAGCCTGTATATCACCTGAATGCAATCTGTATGTAGCCTATATGTAGCCTGTATATATCTGTATGTAGCCTATAAATAGTCTGTATATATCTGTATGTAGCCTATATATAGCCTGTATATATCTGTATGTAGCCTATATATAGCCTGTATTTATCTGTATGTAGCCTATATATAGCCTGTATATAGCCTGTATATAGCCTGTATGTAATCTGTATGTAGCCTATATATAGCCTGTATATATCTGTATGTTGCCTATATATAGCCTGTATATATCTGTATGTAGCCTATATATAGCCTGTATATATCTGTATGTAGCCTATATATAGCCTGTATATATCTGTATGTTGCCTATATATAGCCTGTATATATCTGTATGTAGCCTATATATAGCCTGTATATAGCCTGTATATAGCCTGTATGTAATCTCTATGTAGCCTGTATATAGCCTGTATATAGCCTGTATATAGCCTGTATGTAATCTGTATGTAGCCTATATATAGCCTGTATATATCTGTATGTAGCCTGTATATCAGCTGTATGCAATCTGTATGTAGCCTATATGTAGCCTGTATATAGCCTGTATGTAATCTGTATATAGCCTGTATATAGCCTGTATATAGCCTGTATATAGCCTGTATGTAATCTGTATGTAGCCTATATATAGCCTGTATATATCTGTATGTAGCCTGTATATCACCTGTATGCAATCTGTATGTAGCCTATATGTAGCCTGTATATAGCCTGTATGTAATCTGTATGTAGCCTGTATATAGCCTGTATGTAGCCTGTATATCACCTGTATGCAATCTGTATGTAGCCTATATGTAGCCTGTATATAGCCTGTATGTAATCTGTATGTAGCCTGTATATAGCCTGTATATATCTGTATGTAGCCTATATATAGCCTGTATATATCTGTATGTAGCCTATATATAGCCTGTATATATCTGTATGTAGCCTATATATAGCCTGTATATAGCCTGTATATAGCCTGTATGTAATCTGTATGTAGCCTGTATATAGCCTGTATGTAGCCTGTATATCACCTGTATGCAATCTGTATGTAGCCTATATGTAGCCTGTATATAGCCTGTATGTAATCTGTATGTAGCCTATATATAGCCTGTATATATCTGTATGTAGCCTGTATATAGCCTGTATATGTCTGTATGTTGCCTATATATAGCCTGTATATATCTGTATGTAGCCTATATATAGCCTGTATATATCTGTATGTTGCCTATATATAGCCTGTATATATCTGTATGTAGCCTATGTATAGCCTGTATATATCTGTATGTAGCCTATATATAGCCTGTATATATCTGTATGTAGCCTATATATAGCCTGTATATATCTGTATGTAGCCTATATATAGCCTGTATATAGCCTGTATATAGCCTGTATGTAATCTGTATGTAGCCTATATATAGCCTGTATATATCTGTATGTAGCCTATATATAGCCTGTATATATCTGTATGTAGCCTATATATAGCCTGTATATATCTGTATGTAGCCTATATATAGCCTGTATATAGCCTGTATATAGCCTGTATGTAATCTGTATGTAGCCTGTATATAGCCTGTATATAGCCTGTATGTAATCTGTATGTAGCCTATATATAGCCTGTATATATCTGTATGTAGCCTGTATATCACCTGTATGCAATCTGTATGTAGCCTATATGTAGCCTGTATATAGCCTGTATGTAATCTGTATGTAGCCTGTATATAGCCTGTATGTAGCCTGTATATCACCTGTATGCAATCTGTATGTAGCCTATATGTAGCCTGTATATAGCCTGTATGTAATCTGTATGTAGCCTGTATATAGCCTGTATATATCTGTATGTAGCCTATATATAGCCTGTATATATCTGTATGTAGCCTATATATAGCCTGTATATATCTGTATGTAGCCTATATATAGCCTGTATATAGCATGTATGTAATCTGTATGTAGCCTATATATAGCCTGTATACATCTGTATGTAGCCTATATATAGCCTGTATATATCTGTATGTAGCCTATATATAGCCTGTATATATCTGTATGTTGCCTATATATAGCCTGTATATATCTGTATGTAGCCTATATATAGCCTGTATATATCTGTATGTTGCCAATATATAGCCTGTATATATCTGTATGTAGCCTATATATAGCCTGTATATATCTGTATGTAGCCTATATATAGCCTGTATATAGCCTGTATATAGCCTGTATATAGCCTGTATGTAATCTGTATGTAGCCTGTATATAGCCTGTATATTGCCTGTATATATCTGTATGTAGCCTATATATAGCCTGTATATAGCCTGTATATAGCCTGTATGTAATCTGTATGTAGCCTGTATATAGCCTGTATATATCTGTATGTAGCTTATATATAACCTGTATATAGCCTGTATATAGCCTGTATATAACCTTTATATAGCCTGTATATAGCCTGTATGTAGCCTGTATGTAGCCTGTATATAGCCTGTATATAGCCTGTATGTAGCCTGTATGTAGCCTGTATATAGCCTGTATATAGCCTGTATATAGTCTGTATATAGCCTGTATGTAGCCTGTATATAGCCTGTATGTAGCCTGTATATAGCCTGTATATAGCCTGTATGTAGCCTGTATATAGCCTGTATATAGCCTGTATATAGTCTGTATATAGTCTGTATATAGCCTGTATGTAGCCTGTATATAGCCTGTATGCAGCCTGTATATAGCCTGTATATAGCCTGTATGTAGCCTGTATATAGCCTGTATATAGCCTGTATGTAGCCTGTATATAGCCTGTATATAGCCTGTATGTAGCCTGTATATAGCCTGTATGTAGCCTGTATATAGCCTGTATGTAGCCTGTATGTAGCCTGTATGTAGCCTGTATGTAGCCTGTATATAGCCTGTATGTAGCCTGTATATAGCCTGTATATAGCCTGTTTGTAATCTGTATATAGCCTGTATATAGTCTGTATATAGCCTGTATGTAGCCTGTATATAGCCTGTATATAGCCTGTATGTAGCCTGTATATAGCCTGTATATAGTCTGTATATAGCCTGTATGTAGCCTCTATATAGCCTGTATATAGCCTGTATGTAGCCTGTATATAGCCTGTATATAGCCTGTATATAGCCTGTATGTAATCTGTATGTAACCTATATGTAGTTTATATACAGACTCTATATAGCCTGTATATAGCCTGTATGTAATCTGTATGTAGCCTGTATATAATCTGCATGTAGCCTGTATATAATCTGCATGTAGCCTGTATATAGCCTGTATGTAATATGTATGTAGCCTATATGTAATCTGTATGTAGCCTGTATATAATCTGCATGTAGCCTGTATATAGCCTGTATGTAATCTGTATATAGCCTGTATATAGCCTGTATGTAATCCGTATTTAGCCTGTATATAGCCTTTATGTAATCTGTATTTAGCCTTTATATAATCTTTATGTAGCCTATATATAGCCTGTATATAGCCTGTATGTATCCTATATATTGCCTGTATGTAATCTTTATGTAGCCTGTATATAGCCTGTATGTAATCTGTATGTAACCTATACAGTGGGGCAAAAAGTATTTAGTCAGCCACCAATCGTGCAAGTTCTCCCACTTAAAAAGATGAGAGAGGCCTGTAATTTTCATCATAGGTACACTTCAACTATGACAGACTAAATGAAAAAAAAAATCCAGAAAATCACATTGTGTAATGGTTTTCTTGTGGGGAAAGAGAGGCGGACCAAAATGCAGCGTGGTTAGTTTTGTGCATCTTGGCTGGCTGGCGGTTCCGGCAGATCCTGGCTGACGGGCGGTTCTGGCAGATCTTGGCTGACGGTTGGTTCTGGCAGATCTTGGCTGAATGGCGGATCCTGGCTGAATGGCGGATCCTGGCTGACTGGCGGATCTGGAAGATCCTGGCTGACTGGTGGATCCTGGCTGACTGGCAGTTCTGGCAGATCCTGGCTGAATGATGGATCCTGGCTGAATGGCGGATCCTGGCTGAATGGCGGATCCTGGCTGACTGGCGGATCCTGGCTGACTGGCAGTTCTGGCGGATCCTGGCTGAATGATGGATCCTGGCTGAATGGCGGATCCTGGCTGACTGGCGGTTCTGGCAGATCCTGGCTGAATGGCGGATTCTGGCTGAAGGGTGGATCCTGGCTGACTGGCGGATCTGGAAGATCCTGGCTGACTGGTGGATCCTGGCTGACTGGCGGTTCTGGCAGATCCTGGCTGAATGGCGGATTCTGGCTGAAGGGTGGATCCTGGCTGACTGGCGGATCTGGAAGATCCTGGCTGATGGGCGGATCCTGGCTCCCCCTCCTTAGCGTCCCTTGAGTGGTGAACCTCGCCGCTAACCTTGGCCTAGGAACCCTATCAACGGGACACACTGGACTGAGGGGCAGCTCCGGACTGAGGGGCAGCTCGAGACTGAGGAAGCTCAGGACTGAGAGGAAGCTCAGGACTGAGAAGAAGGTCAGGACTGAGAAGGTCAGGACTGAGAAGAAGCTCAGGACTGAGAAGAAGCTCAGGACTGAGAAGAAGCTCAGGACTGAGAGGAAGCTCAGGCAGGTTGATAAATCGAGCAGATCCTGGCTGGCTGGTGGTTCCGGCGGATCCTGGCTGAATGGCGGATCCTGGCTGAATGGCAGATCCTGGCTGAATGGCAGATCCTGGCTGAATGGAAGATCCGAGCTGACTGGCGGATCCTGGCTGACTGGCGGATCCTGGCTGACTGGCAGTTCTGGCAGATCCTGTCTGAATGGCAGATCCTGGCTGACTGGCAGATCCTGGCTGAATGGCAGATCCTGGCTGAATGGCAGATCCTGGCTGAATGGCAGATCCTGGCTGAATGGCAGATCTGGCGGCGCTGGGCAGACTGGCGGCGCTAGGCAGACTGGTGGCGCTGGTCAGACTGGCGGCGCTGGGCAGACTGGCGGCACTGACGGCGTTGGGCAGACTGGCGGCGCTGGGCAGAATGGCGGCGCTGGGCAGACTGACGGCGCTGACGGCGCTGGGCAGACTGACGGCGCTGGTGGCGCTGGGCAGACTGGCGGCACTGGGCAGACTGGCGGCACTGGTGGCACTGGGCAGACTGACGGCGCTGGGCAGACTGGCGGCGCTGGGCAGACTGACGGCACTGGGCAGACTGACGGCTCAGGCGGTGCTGGACAGAGAAGCTCTGGCGCCTCTGGACTGAGGGACTCTGGCGCCTCTGGACTGAGGGGCTCTGGCGCCTCTGGACTGAGTGGCTCTGGCGCCTCTGGACTGAGGGGCTCTGGCGCCTCTGGACTGAGGGCCTCTGGCGCCTCTGGATTGAGGGGCGGAAACTCTGGTAGTGCCGGACAGGCGGGAGCACCTGTGTTGATGGTACGGAGAGACAGCCTGGTGCGGGGTGCCGGCACTGGTGGTACCGGGCTAGTGGAGCCTCTCCCACTGCTGCTGCTGCTGCTGCTGCTGTTGCTCCTGCTGCTGCTGCTTCTCCTGCTGCTGCTTCTGCTGCTGCCTCTGCTGCTGCTGCTGTTGCTGCTGCCTCTGTTTACCACGCCGCTTGGTCCTTGGTTGGTGGGTGATTCTGTAATGGTTTTCTTGTGGGGAAAGAGAGGCGGACCAAAATGCAGCGTGGTTAGTTTTGTGCATCTTTAATAAAGATGAAAGTACGACAATCTACAAAACAAGAAACGTGCAAAAACAAAAACAGTCCTATCTGGTGCCACAAACACAAAGACAGGAACAATCACCCACAAAACCCAACACAAAACAGGCTACCTAAATATGGTTCCCAATCAGAGACAATGACTAACACCTGCCTCTGACTGAGAACCATATCAGGCCTAACATAGAAATGGACAAACCAGACACACAACATAGAATGCCCACCCAGCTCACGTCCTGAGCAACACTAAAACAAGGAAAACACACACGAACGATGGTCAGAACGTGACGCATTGTAGGATTTTTAATTAATGTATTTGCAAATTATGGTGGAAAGGTATTTGGTCACATACAAACAAGCAATATTTCTGGCTCTCACAGACCTGTAACTTCTTCTTTAAGAGGCTCCTCTGTCTTCCACTCGTTACCACTCGTTACCTGTATATATAGAGAGATACACAGAGGGAGGGAACATATATAGAGAGAGACAGAGGGAGGGAACATATATATATAGAGAGAGACACAGTGGGAGGGAACATATATATAGAGAGAGAGACACAGAGGGAGGGAAGATATATATATAGAGAGAGAGACACAGAGGGAGGGAACATAAATATATATAGAGAGACACAGAGGGAGGTAATATATATATAGAGAGAGAGACACAGAGGGAGGGAATATATATATAGAGAGAGAGACACAGAGGGGGGAAGATATATATATAGAGAGAGACACAGAGGGAGGGAATATATATATATAGAGAGAGACACAGAGGGAGGGAATATATATATAGAGAGAGACACAGAGGGAGGGAATATATATATAGAGAGAGAGACACAGAGGGGGGGAAGATATATATATATAGAGACACAGAGGGAGGGAATATATATATAGAGAGAGAGACACAGAGGGGGGGAACATATATATAGAGAGAGAGACAGAGGGAGGGAACATACAGTCCCTTGCGAAAGTATTCGGCCCCCTTGAACTTTGCGACCTTTTGCCACATTTCAGGCTTCAAACATAAAGATATAAAACTGTATTTTTTTGTGAAGAATCAACAACAAGTGGGACACAATCATGAAGACATTTATTGGATATTTCAAACTTTTTTGACAAATCAAAAACTGAAAAATTGGGCGTGCAAAATGATTCAGCCCTCTTAAATTAATACTTTGTAGCGCCACCTTTTGCTGCGATTACAGCTGTAAGTCGCTTGGGGTATGTCTCTACACTCTGCACAAATCTGGTCTTTATGGAAGAGTGGCAAGAAGAAAGCCATTTCTTAAAGATATCCATAAAAAGTGTTGTTTAAAGTTTGCCACAAGCCACCTGGGAGACACACCAAACATGTAGAAGAAGGTGCTCTGTTCAGATTAAACCAAAATTGAACTTTTTGGCAACAATGCAAAACGTTATGTTTGGTGTAAAAGCAACACAGCTCATCACCCTGAACACACCATCCCCACTGTCAAACATGTTGGTGACAGCATCATGGTTTGGGCCTGCTTTTCTTCAGCAGGGACAGGGAAGATGGTTAAAATTGATGGGAAGATGGATGGAGCCAAATACAGGACCATTCTGGAAGAAAACCTGATGGAGTCTGCAAAAGACCTGAGACTGGGACGGAGATTTGTCTTCCAACAAGACAATGATCCAAAACATAAAGCAAAATCTACAATGGAATGGTTCAAAAATAAACATATCCAGGTGTTAGAATGGCCAAGTCAAAGCCCAGACCTGAATCCAATGGAGAATCTGTGGAAAGAACTGAAAACTGCTGTTCACAAATGCTCTCCATCCAACCTCACTGAGCTCGAGCTGTTTTGCAAGGAGGAATGGGAAAAAATGTCAGTCTCTCAATGTGCAAAACTGATAGAGACATACCCCAAGCGACTTACAGCTGTAATCGCAGCAAAAGGTGGCGCTACAAAGTATTAACTTAAGGGGGCTGAATAATTTTGCACGCCCAATTTTTCAGTTTTTGATTTGTTAAAAAAGTTTGAAATATCCAATAAATGTCGTTCCATTTCATGATTGTGTCCCACTTGTTGTTGATTCTTCACAAAAAAATACAGTTTTATATCTTTATGATTGAAGCCTGAAATGTGGCAAAAGGTTGCAAAGTTCAAGGGGGGGCGAATACTTTCGCAAGGCACTGTATATATAGAGAGAGACACAGAGGGTGGAGAGAGAAAGCAGGAGTTTTAATAGACTTTATCCATTAAAGCCGTCATTAACTGGCTGAGTCTGAAACCTTTTAGCCACAGTCATCTCAGTAATGACACAAATCAGAGAAACCGGGAGCGTGTGTGTGTGTGTGTGTGTGTGTGTGTGTGTGTGTGTGTGTGTGTGTGTGTGTGTGTGTGTGTGTGTGTGTGTGTGTGTGTGTGTGTGTGTGTGTGTGTGTGTGTGTGTGTGTGTGTGGCTAACGAGAGTAATTATGGGAAAATTGGGAAATGGCTTGGTGAATTATGACCTCGAAACCATAGAGGGCTTTTATCAGACAGAGTCAGGCTTGGACTGGGGAGAGAGGCTGGATGGGGGACTGTCAGATGTGAGCTTGTGTGTTTGCATGAGCGCTACACCCCTTGTCACTCATTCTGTCTGGTTCTTGTCTCAGTCCATCTGCTTCCTTTTAATCAGATTGATGATTCTCTCTCTCTCGCTGTCAGTCTATCTCTCTCTGTCTCTTTCTTTCTCTCACTTTTTCTCTCTCTATGTCTATCTTACTCTGTTCAGGTCTGGTTGTCTATTTCTGTCTGATCGATCACCCTATACTGGCACGCTGCTGTTTCCTCCTTTCCTCCCATCTCCCTCCCTCACCTGCTTCCACTCCCCCTCCATCAAATGATTCCATCCTCTCTCTTTTATTTCTGGTTCTTATGTCCCTGACTCCTTACATCCTTCACCTTCCCCTCTCCATCTCTCTATTATTTCTGGTTCTTATGTCCCTGACCCCTTACATCCTTCACCTTCCCATCTCCATCTCTCTATTATTTCTGGTTCTTATGTCCCTGACCCCTTACATCCTTCACCTTCCCATCTCCATCTCTCTATTATTTCTGGTTCTTATGTCCCTGACCCCTTACATCCTTCACCTTCCCCTCTCCATCCCTCTTTTATTTCTGGTTCTTATGTCCCTGACCCCTTACATCCTTCACCTTCCCCTCTCCATCTCTCTATTATTTCTGGTTCTTATGTCCCTGACCCCTTACATCCTTCACCTTCCCATCTCCATCTCTCTTTTATTTCTGGTTCTTATGTCCCTGACCCCTTACATCCTTCACCTTCCCCTCTCCATCTCTCTATTATTTCTGGTTCTTATGTCCCTGACCCCTTACACCCTTCACCTTCCCATCTCCATCTCTCTATTATTTCTGGTTCTTATGTCCCTGACCCCTTACATCCTTCACCTTCCCATCTCCATCTCTCTATTATTTCTGGTTCTTATGTCCCTGACCCCTTACATCCTTCACCTTCCCCTCTCCATCTCTCTATTATTTCTGGTTCTTATGTCCCTGACCCCTTACATCCTTCACCTTCTCCTTCCCCTCTCTCTATTATTTCTGGTTCTTATGTCCCTGACTCCTTACATCCTTCACCTTCCCCTCTCCATCTCTCTATTATTTCTGGTTCTTATGTCCCTGACCCCTTACATCCTTCACCTTCCCATCTCCATCTCTCTATTATTTCTGGTTCTTATGTCCCTGACCCCTTACATCCTTCACCTTCCCCTCTCCATCCCTCTTTTATTTCTGGTTCTTATGTCCCTGACCCCTTACATCCTTCACCTTCCCCTCTCCATCTCTCTATTATTTCTGGTTCTTATGTCCCTGACCCCTTACATCCTTCACCTTCCCATCTCCATCTCTCTTTTATTTCTGGTTCTTATGTCCCTGACCCCTTACATCCTTCACCTTCCCCTCTCCATCTCTCTATTATTTCTGGTTCTTATGTCCCTGACCCCTTACATCCTTCACCTTCCCCTCTCCATCTCTCTTTTATTTCTGGTTCTTATGTCCCTGACTCCTTACATCCTTCACCTTCCCCTCTCCATCTCTCTATTATTTCTGGTTCTTATGTCCCTGACCCCTTACATCCTTCACCTTCCCCTCTCCATCTCTCTATTATTTCTGGTTCTTATGTCCCTGACCCCTTACACCCTTCACCTTCCCATCTCCATCTCTCTATTATTTCTGGTTCTTATGTCCCTGACCCCTTACATCCTTCACCTTCCCATCTCCATCTCTCTATTATTTCTGGTTCTTATGTCCCTGACCCCTTACATCCTTCACCTTCCCCTCTCCATCTCTCTATTATTTCTGGTTCTTATGTCCCTGACCCCTTACATCCTTCACCTTCCCATCTCCATCTCTCTTTTATTTCTGGTTCTTATGTCCCTGACCCCTTACATCCTTCACCTTCCCCTCTCCATCTCTCTATTATTTCTGGTTCTTATGTCCCTGACCCCTTACACCCTTCACCTTCCCATCTCCATCTCTCTATTATTTCTGGTTCTTATGTCCCTGACCCCTTACATCCTTCACCTTCCCATCTCCATCTCTCTATTATTTCTGGTTCTTATGTCTCTGACCCCTTACATCCTTCACCTTCCCCTCTCCATCTCTCTTTTATTTCTGGTTCTTATGTCCCTGACTCCTTACATCCTTCACCTTCCCCTCTCCATCTCTCTATTATTTCTGGTTCTTATGTCCCTGACCCCTTACATCCTTCACCTTCCCCTCTCCATCTCTCTATTATTTCTGGTTCTTATGTCCCTGACCCCTTACACCCTTCACCTTCCCATCTCCATCTCTCTATTATTTCTGGTTCTTATGTCCCTGACCCCTTACATCCTTCACCTTCTCCTTCCCCTCTCTCTATTATTTCTGGTTCTTATGTCCCTGACCCCTTACATCCTTCACCTTCCCCTCTCCATCTCTCTATTATTTCTGGTTCTTATGTCCCTGACCCCTTACACCCTTCACCTTCCTATCTCCATCTCTCTATTATTTCTGGTTCTTATGTCCCTGACTCCTTACATCCTTCACCTTCCCCTCTCCACTTATCTCTTGTTTTTCTTCTCTCATTCCCTTTCCCTCAGTATTAGTGGATCAGTTGCCTTGTATTATAAGGCAATACCTTTTCATACTCTGCTCTTCATCTATCTTCCTCCTCTCCCTCTTCCTCCTCTTCACCACCCTTCTGAGTGAGAGATGAACACTCCTCTCCATTCATTTTGACATCTCCATGTCTTGTTCAGTCTTAACCTCTTTAGTGGGCAAATCATGCAGACATGAGAGTAGGTTTTGTATTTAAGTAGGTGCATGTGAGTGAACCAGCTGTATGTGTACCAGTGTGTGTATGTGTGTACTGGTGTGTGTATCAGTGTGTGTGTGTGTACCGGTGTGTGTACCTGTACCGGTGTGTGTGTATCTGTACCGGTGTGTGTGTATCTGTACCGGTGTGTGTGTATCTGTACCGGTGTGTGTGTGTGTACCGGTGTGTGTGTATCTGTACCGGTGTGTGTGTGTATCTGTACCGGTGTGTGTGTGTGTACCGGTGTGTGTGTGTATCTGTACCGGTGTGTGTGTACCGGTGTGTGTGTATCTGTAACGGTGTGTGTGTATCTGTACCGGTGTGTGTGTGTGTGTACCGGTGTGTGTGTATCTGTACCGGTGTGTGTGTGTGTACCGGTGTGTGTGTATCTGTACCGGTGTGTGTGTATCTGTACCGGTGTGTGTGTATCTGTACCGGTGTGTGTATCTGTACCGGTGTGTGTATCTGTACCGGTGTGTGTGTGTGTACCGGTGTGTGTGTGTGTGTACCGGTGTGTGTATCTGTACCGGTGTGTGTATCTGTACCGGTGTGTGTGTGTGTGTACCGGTGTGTGTGTATCTGTACCAGTGTGTGTGTGTGTGTACCGGTGTGTGTGTATCTGTACCGGTGTGTGTGTATCTGTACCGGTGTGTGTATCTGTACCGGTGTGTGTGTGTGTGTACCGGTGTGTGTGTATCTGTACCGGTGTGTGTGTGTCTACCGGTGTGTGTGTATCTGTACCGGTGTGTGTATCTGTACCGGTGTGTGTGTATCTGTACCGGTGTGTGTATCTGTACCGGTGTGTGTGTATCTGTACCGGTGTGTGTATCTGTACCGGTGTGTGTATCTGTACCGGTGTGTGTGTGTGTGTACCGGTGTGTGTATCTGTACCGGTGTGTGTGTATCTGTACCGGTGTGTGTATCTGTACCGGTGTGTGTATCTGTACCGGTGTGTGTGTGTGTACCGGTGTGTGTGTATCTGTACCGGTGTGTGTGTGTGTACCGGTGTGTGTGTATCTGTACCGGTGTGTGTGTGTGTGTACCGGTGTGTGTGTATCTGTACCGGTGTGTGTGTGTACCGGTGTGTGTATCTGTACCGGTGTGTGTGTGTGTACCGGTGTGTGTGTATCTGTACCGGTGTGTGTGTGTGTACCTGTGTGTGTGTATCTGTACCGGTGTGTGTGTGTGTACCGGTGTGTGTGTATCTGTACCGGTGTGTGTGTGTACCGGTGTGTGTGTATCTGTACCGGTGTGTGTGTGTACCGGTGTGTGTGTATCTGTAACGGTGTGTGTTTGTACCGGTGTGTGTACCTGTACCGGTGTGTGTATCTGTACCGGTGTGTGTGTATCTGTACCGGTGTGTGTGTGTGTACCGGTGTGTGTGTATCTGTACCGGTGTGTGTGTGTGTGTACCGGTGTGTGTGTATCTGTACCGGTGTGTGTGTGTACCGGTGTGTGTATCTGTACTGGTGTGTGTGTGTGTGTATCTGTACCGGTGTGTGTGTGTGTACTGGTGTGTGTATCTGTACCGGTGTGTGTGTGTGTACCAGTGTGTGTGTATCTGTACCGGTGTGTGTGTATCTGTACCGGTGTGTGTGTGTGTACCGGTGTGTGTGTATCTGTACCGGTGTGTGTGTATCTGTACCGTTGTGTGTGTGTGTTTACCGGTGTGTGTGTGTGTACCGGTGTGTGTGTATCTGTACCGGTGTGTGTATCTGTACCGGTGTGTGTATCTGTACCGGTGTGTGTATCTGTACCAGTGTGTGTGTATCTGTACTGGTGTGTGTGTATCTGTACCAGTGTGTGTGTATCTGTACCGGTGTGTGTATCTGTACCGGTGTGTGTGTATCTGTACCGGTGTGTGTGTGTGTACCGGTGTGTGTGTATCTGTACCGGTGTGTGTGTATCTGTACCGGTGTGTGTGTATCTGTACCGGTGTGTGTATCTGTACCGGTGTGTGTATCTGTACCGGTGTGTGTGTGTGTACCGGTGTGTGTGTGTGTACCGGTGTGTGTGTGTGTGTACCGGTGTGTGTATCTGTACCGGTGTGTGTATCTGTACCGGTGTGTGTGTGTGTATATCTGTACAGGTGTGTGTATCTGTACCGGTGTGTGTGTGTATATCTGTACCGGTGTGTGTGTGTATATCTGTACCGGTGTGTGTGTGTATATCTGTACCGGTGTGTGTGTATCTGTACCGGTGTGTGTGTATCTGTACCGGTGTGTGTGTATCTGTACCGGTGTGTGTGTATATCTGTACCGGTGTGTGTATCTGTACCGGTGTGTGTATCTGTACCGGTGTGTGTGTATCTGTACCGGTGTGTGTATCTGTACCGGTGTGTGTGTATCTGTACCGGTGTGTGTATCTGTTCTGGTGTGTGTATCTGTACCGGTGTGTGTATCTGTACCGGTGTGTGTATCTGTACCGGTGTGTGTGTGTGTGTACCGGTGTGTGTGTATCTGTACCGGTGTGTGTGTGTGTACCGGTGTGTGTGTATCTGTACCGGTGTGTGTGTATCTGTACCGGTGTGTGTGTATCTGTACCGGTGTGTGTATCTGTACCGGTGTGTGTATCTGTACCGGTGTGTGTGTGTGTACCGGTGTGTGTGTGTGTGTACCGGTGTGTGTATCTGTACCGGTGTGTGTATCTGTACCGGTGTGTGTGTGTGTGTACCGGTGTGTGTGTATCTGTACCAGTGTGTGTGTGTGTGTACCGGTGTGTGTGTATCTGTACCGGTGTGTGTGTATCTGTACCGGTGTGTGTATCTGTACCGGTGTGTGTGTGTGTGTACCGGTGTGTGTGTATCTGTACCGGTGTGTGTGTGTCTACCGGTGTGTGTGTATCTGTACCGGTGTGTGTATCTGTACCGGTGTGTGTGTATCTGTACCGGTGTGTGTATCTGTACCGGTGTGTGTGTATCTGTACCGGTGTGTGTATCTGTACCGGTGTGTGTATCTGTACCGGTGTGTGTGTGTGTGTACCGGTGTGTGTATCTGTACCGGTGTGTGTGTATCTGTACCGGTGTGTGTATCTGTACCGGTGTGTGTATCTGTACCGGTGTGTGTGTGTGTACCGGTGTGTGTGTATCTGTACCGGTGTGTGTGTGTGTACCGGTGTGTGTGTATCTGTACCGGTGTGTGTGTGTGTGTACCGGTGTGTGTGTATCTGTACCGGTGTGTGTGTGTACCGGTGTGTGTATCTGTACCGGTGTGTGTGTGTGTACCGGTGTGTGTGTATCTGTACCGGTGTGTGTGTGTGTACCTGTGTGTGTGTATCTGTACCGGTGTGTGTGTGTGTACCGGTGTGTGTGTATCTGTACCGGTGTGTGTGTGTACCGGTGTGTGTGTATCTGTACCGGTGTGTGTGTGTACCGGTGTGTGTGTATCTGTAACGGTGTGTGTTTGTACCGGTGTGTGTACCTGTACCGGTGTGTGTATCTGTACCGGTGTGTGTGTATCTGTACCGGTGTGTGTGTGTGTGTACCGGTGTGTGTGTATCTGTACCGGTGTGTGTGTGTGTGTACCGGTGTGTGTGTATCTGTACCGGTGTGTGTGTGTACCGGTGTGTGTATCTGTACTGGTGTGTGTGTGTGTGTATCTGTACCGGTGTGTGTGTGTGTACTGGTGTGTGTATCTGTACCGGTGTGTGTGTGTGTACCAGTGTGTGTGTATCTGTACCGGTGTGTGTGTATCTGTACCGGTGTGTGTGTGTGTACCGGTGTGTGTGTATCTGTACCGGTGTGTGTGTATCTGTACCGTTGTGTGTGTGTGTACCGGTGTGTGTGTGTGTACCGGTGTGTGTGTATCTGTACCGGTGTGTGTATCTGTACCGGTGTGTGTATCTGTACCGGTGTGTGTATCTGTACCAGTGTGTGTGTATCTGTACTGGTGTGTGTGTATCTGTACCAGTGTGTGTGTATCTGTACCGGTGTGTGTATCTGTACCGGTGTGTGTGTATCTGTACCGGTGTGTGTGTGTGTACCGGTGTGTGTGTATCTGTACCGGTGTGTGTGTATCTGTACCGGTGTGTGTGTATCTGTACCGGTGTGTGTATCTGTACCGGTGTGTGTATCTGTACTGGTGTGTGTGTGTGTACCGGTGTGTGTGTGTGTGTGTACCGGTGTGTGTATCTGTACCGGTGTGTGTATCTGTACCGGTGTGTGTGTGTGTATATCTGTACAGGTGTGTGTATCTGTACCGGTGTGTGTGTGTATATCTGTACCGGTGTGTGTGTGTATATCTGTACCGGTGTGTGTGTGTATATCTGTACCGGTGTGTGTGTATCTGTACCGGTGTGTGTGTATCTGTACCGGTGTGTGTGTATCTGTACCGGTGTGTGTGTATATCTGTACCGGTGTGTGTATCTGTACCGGTGTGTGTATCTGTACCGGTGTGTGTGTATCTGTACCGGTGTGTGTATCTGTACCGGTGTGTGTGTATCTGTACCGGTGTGTGTATCTGTTCTGGTGTGTGTATCTGTACCGGTGTGTGTATCTGTACCGGTGTGTCTGTACCGGTGTGTGTGTATCTGTACCGGTGTGTGTGTATCTGTACCGGTGTGTGTGTATCTGTACCGGTGTGTGTGTGTGTACTGGTGTGTGTATCTGTACCGTTGTGTGTATCTGTACCGGTGTGTGTATCTGTACCGGTGTGTGTGTATCTGTACCGGTGTGTGTGTGTGTACCGGTGTGTGTGTATCTGTACTTGTGTGTGTGTGTGTACCGGTGTGTGTGTATCTGTACCGGTGTGTGTGTGTGTACCGGTGTGTGTGTATATGTACTGGTGTGTGTGTGTGTACCGGTGTGTGTGTATCTGTACCGGTGTGTGTGTGTACCGGTGTGTGTGTATCTGTACCGGTGTGTGTATCTGTACCGGTGTGTGTGTATCTGTACCGGTGTGTGTGTGTGTGTGTGTATCTGTACCGGTGTGTGTATCTGTACCGGTGTGTGTGTGTATATATCTGTACCGGTGTGTGTGTATCTGTACCGGTGTGTGTATCTGTACCGGTGTGTGTGTGTGTGTATCTGTACCGGTGTGTGTGTGTGTGTATCTGTACCGGTGTGTGTGTGTGTATATCTGTACCGGTGTGTGTATGTGTATCTGTACCGGTGTGTGTATCTATACCGGCGTGTGTGTGTGTGTATCTGTACCGGTGTGTGTGTGTCTGTACCGGTGTGTGTATCTGTACCGGTGTGTGTGTGTGTATCTGTACTGGTGTGTGTGTATCTGTCCCGGTGTGTGTGTATCTGTACTGGTGTGTGTGTATCTGTACCGGTGTGTGTGTGTGTATCTGTTCCGGTGTGTGTATCTGTACCGGTGTGTGTGTGTGTATATCTGTACAGGTGTGTGTATCTGTACCGGTGTGTGTGTGTATATCTGTACCGGTGTGTGTGTGTATATCTGTACCGGTGTGTGTGTGTATATCTGTACCGGTGTGTGTGTATCTGTACCGGTGTGTGTGTATCTGTACCGGTGTGTGTGTTTCTGTACCGGTGTGTGTGTATATCTGTACCGGTGTGTGTATCTGTACCGGTGTGTGTGTGTATATCTGTACCGGTGTGTGTGTGTGTGTACCGGTGTGTCTGTGTATGTACTGGTGTGTGTGTGTGTACCGGTGTGTGTGTACTGGTGTGTGTATCTGTACCGGTGTGTGTGTATCTGTACCGGTGTGTGTGTATCTGTACCGGTGTGTGTGTGTGTACTGGTGTGTGTATCTGTACCGGTGTGTGTATCTGTACCGGTGTGTGTGTATCTGTACCGGTGTGTGTGTGTGTACCGGTGTTTGTGTATCTGTACCGGTGTGTGTGTGTGTACTGGTGTGTGTATCTGTACCGGTGTGTGTATCTGTACCGGTGTGTGTGTATCTGTACCGGTGTGTGTGTACCGGTGTGTGTGTATCTGTACTTGTGTGTGTGTGTGTACCGGTGTGTGTGTATCTGTACCGGTGTGTGTGTGTGTACCGGTGTGTGTGTATATGTACTGGTGTGTGTGTGTGTACCGGTGTGTGTGTATCTGTACCGGTGTGTGTGTGTACCGGTGTGTGTGTATCTGTACCGGTGTGTGTATCTGTACCGGTGTGTGTGTATCTGTACCGGTGTGTGTGTGTGTGTGTGTGTGTGTATCTGTACCGGTGTGTGTATCTGTACCGGTGTGTGTGTGTATATATCTGTACCGGTGTGTGTGTATCTGTACCGGTGTGTGTATCTGTACCGGTGTGTGTGTGTGTGTATCTGTACCGGTGTGTGTGTGTGTGTATCTGTACCGGTGTGTGTGTGTGTATATCTGTACCGGTGTGTGTATGTGTATCTGTACCGGTGTGTGTATCTTTACCGGTGTGTGTGTGTGTGTATCTGTACCGGTGTGTGTGTGTCTGTACCGGTGTGTGTATCTGTACCGGTGTGTGTGTGTGTATCTGTACTGGTGTGTGTGTATCTGTCCCGGTGTGTGTGTATCTGTACTGGTGTGTGTGTATCTGTACCGGTGTGTGTGTGTGTATCTGTTCCGGTGTGTGTATCTGTACCGGTGTGTGTGTGTGTATATCTGTACAGGTGTGTGTATCTGTACCGGTGTGTGTGTGTATATCTGTACCGGTGTGTGTGTGTATATCTGTACCAGTGTGTGTGTGTATATCTGTACCGGTGTGTGTGTATCTGTACCGGTGTGTGTGTATCTGTACCAGTGTGTGTGTATCTGTACCGGTGTGTGTGTATATCTGTACCGGTGTGTGTATCTGTACCGGTGTGTGTGTGTATATCTGTACCGGTGTGTGTGTGTGTGTACTGGTGTGTGTGTGTGTACTGGTGTGTGTATCTGTACCGGTGTGTGTATCTGTACCGGTGTGTGTGTATCTGTACCGGTGTGTGTATCTGTACCGGTGTGTGTGTATCTGTACCGGTGTGTGTGTACCGGTGTGTGTGTATCTGTACCGGTGTGTGTGTGTGTACCGGTGTGTGTGTATCTGTACCGGTGTGTGTGTGTGTACCGGTGTGTGTGTATCTGTACCCGTGTGTGTGTGTACCGGTGTGTGTGTATCTGTACCAGTGTGTGTGTGTGTGTACCGGTGTGTGTGTATCTGTACCGGTGTGTGTGTGTGTACCAGTGTGTGTGTATATGTACCGGTGTGTGTGTGTGTACCGGTGTGTGTGTTTCTGTACCGGTGTGTGTGTGTACCGGTGTGTGTATCTGTAACGGTGTGTGTATCTGTACCGGTGTGTGTGTGTGTATATCTGTACCGGTGTGTTTGTATCTGTACCGGTGTGTGTATCTCTACCGGTGTGTGTGTGTGTGTATCTGTACCGGTGTTTGTGTGTGTGTGTGTATATCTGTACCGGTGTGTGTGTATCTGTACCGGTGTGTGTATCTGTACCGGTGTGTGTGTGTCTGTACCGGTGTGTGTATCTGTACCGGTGTGTGTTTGTGTATCTGTACTGGTGTGTGTGTATCTGTACCGGTGTGTGTGTGTGTGTGTATCTGTTCCGGTGTGTGTATCTGTACCGGTGTGTGTGTGTATATCTGTACCGGTGTGTGTGTGTGTATATCCGTACCGGTGTGTGTGTGTATATCTGTACCGGTGTGTGTGTATCTGTACCGGTGTGTGTGTATCTGTACCGGTATGTGTGTATCTGTACCGGTGTGTGTGTATCTGTACCGGTGTGTGTGTATCTGTACCGGTGTGTGTGTGTATCTGTACCGGTGTGTGTGTGTATATCTGTACCGGTGTGTGTGTATCTGTACCGGTGTGTGTGTATCTGTACCGGTGTGTGTGTATGTGTATCTGTACTGGTGTGTGTGTATCTTTACCGGTGTGTGTGTATGTGTATCTGTACTGGTGTGTGTGTGTGTGTATCTGTACCGGTGTGTGTGTATCTTTACCGGTGTGTGTGTATGTGTATCTGTACTGGTGTGTGTGTATCTGTACCGGTGTGTGTGTATCTGTACCGGTGTGTGTATCTGTACCGGTGTGTGTGTGTATATCTGTACCGGTGTGTGTGTGTGTACTGGTGTGTGTGTGTGTACTGGTGTGTGTATCTGTACCGGTGTGTGTATCTGTACCGGTGTGTGTGTATCTGTACCGGTGTGTGTGTATCTGTACCGGTGTGTGTATCTGTACCGGTGTGTGTATCTGTACCGGTGTGTGTGTATCTGTACCGGTGTGTGTGTGTGTATCTGTACCGGTGTGTGTGTGTACCGGTGTGTGTGTATCTGTACCGGTGTGTGTGTGTGTACCGGTGTGTGTTTGTGTACCGGTGTGTGTGTATCTGTACCGGTGTGTGTGTGTACCGGTGTGTGTGTATCTGTACCGGTGTGTGTGTGTGTACCGGTGTGTGTGTATATGTACCGGTGTGTGTGTGTACCGGTGTGTGTGTATCTGTACCGGTGTGTGTGTGTACCGGTGTGTGTATCTGTACCAGTGTGTGTATCTGTACCGGTGTGTGTGTATCTGTACCGGTGTGTGTGTGTGTGTGTGTGTGTATCTGTAACGGTGTGTGTATCTGTACCGGTGTGTGTGTGTGTATATCTGTACCGGTGTGTGTGTATCTGTACCGGTGTGTGTATCTGTACCGGTGTGTGTGTGTGTGTATCTGTACCGGTGTGTGTGTGTGTGTATATCTGTACCGGTGTGTGTGTATCTGTGCCGGTGTGTGTATCTTTACCGGTGTGTGTGTGTGTGTATCTGTACCGGTGTGTGTATCTGTACCGGTGTGTGTATCTGTACCGGTGTGTGTTTGTGTATCTGTACTGGTGTGTGTGTATCTGTCCCGGTGTGTGTGTATCTGTACTTGTGTGTGTATCTGTACCGGTGTGTGTGTGTGTGTGTATCTGTTCCGGTGTGTGTATCTGTACCGGTGTGTGTGTGTGTATATCTGTACCGGTGTGTGTGTATCTGTACCGGTGTGTGTGTGTATATCTGTACTGGTGTGTGTGTGTGTATATCTGTACCGGTGTGTGTGTATCTGTACCGGTGTGTGTATCTGTACCGGTGTGTGTGTGTGTGTGTGTATATCTGTACCGGTGTGTGTATCTGTACCGGTGTGTGTGTGTGTGTATCTGTACTGGTGTGTGTGTATCTGTCCCGGTGTGTGTGTATCTGTACTGGTGTGTGTGTATCTGTACCGGTGTGTGTGTGTGTGTGTGTGTGTATCTGTTCCGGTGTGTGTATCTGTACCGGTGTGTGTGTGTGTATATCTGTACCGGTGTGTGTGTATCTGTACCGGTGTGTGTGTGTATATCTGTACCGGTGTGTGTGTGTATATCTGTACCGGTGTGTGTGTATCTGTACCGGTGTGTGTGTATCTGTACCGGTGTGTGTGTATCTGTACCGGTGTGTGTGTATCTGTACCGGTGTGTGTGTATCTGTACCGGTGTGATTGTATATCTGTACCGGTGTGTGTATCTGTACCGGTGTGTGTGTGTATATCTGTACCGGTGTGTGTGTATCTGTACCGGTGTGTGTGTATGTGTATCTGTACTGGTGTGTGTGTATCTTTACCGGTGTGTGTGTATGTGTATCTGTACTGGTGTGTGTGTATCTGTACCGGTGTGTGTGTGTGTGTATCTGTACCGGTGTGTGTGTATCTGTACCGGTGTGTGTGTATCTGTACCGGTGTGTGTGTGTGTACCGGTGTGTGTGTATCTGTACCGGTGTGTGTGTGTGTGTGTGTATCTGTACCGGTGTGTGTGTATCTGTACTGGTGTGTGTGTATCTGTACTGGTGTGGGTGTATCTGTACCGGTGTGTGTGTATCTGTACTGGTGTGTGTGTATCTGTACCGGTGTGTGTGTGTATCTGTACTGGTGTGTGTGTGTCTGTACCGGTGTGTGTGTATCTGTACCGGTGTGTGTGTGTGTGTATCTGTACTGGTGTGTGTGTATCTGTACCAGTGTGTGTGTATCTGTACCGGTGTGTGTGTATCTGTACCGGTGCGTTTGTATCTGTACCAGTGTGTGTGTATCTGTACTGGTGTGTGTGTATCTGTACTGGTGTGTGTGTATCTGTACCGGTGTGTGTGTATCTGTACCGGTGTGTGTATCTGTACTGGTGTGTGTGTATCTGTACCAGTGTGTGTGTATCTGTACTGGTGTGTGTGTATCTGTACCGGTGTGTGTTTGTGTGTACTGGTGTGTGTATCTGTACCGGTGTGTGTATCTGTACCGGTGTGTGTATCTGTACCGCTGTGTGTGTATCTGTACCAGTGTGTGTGTATCTGTACCGGTGTGTGTGTGTGTGTATCTGTACCGGTGTGTGTATCTGTACCGCTGTGTGTGTATCTGTACCAGTGTGTGTGTATCTGTACTGGTGTGTGTGTATCTGTACCGGTGTGTGTATCTGTACCGCTGTGTGTATCTGTACCGGTGTGTGTGTATCAGTACCGGTGTGTGTGTGTGTGTGTGTGTGTGTGTGTGTGTGTGTGTGTGTGTGTGTGTGTGTGTGTGTGTGTGTGTGTGTGTGTGTGTGTGTGTGTGTGCGTGCATGTGTGCGTGTGTGTGTGTGTCCTTGGGCTTTTACGAGGGATCCCTGCGCTTGGCTCCAAATCCTGAGCAGTCTGTGTGTGGGTGTTGTGAATACCAATACTGCTACTAGATGCTGGAGAGAGGAGAGGATGAGTGTTTTAGATGCTGGAGAGAGGAGAGGATGAGTGTGTTAGATGCTTGAGAGGAGAGGATGAGTGTGTTAGAAGCTGGAGAGAGGAGAGGATGAGTGTGTTAGATGCTGGAGAGAAGAGAGGATTAGTGTGTTAGATGCTGGAGAGGATGAGTGTGTTAGATACTGGAGAAAGGAGAGGATGAGTGTGTTAGATGCTGGAGAGAGGAGAGGATGAGTGTGTGGATGTATAACGGTGAGACTGACCATCTAAAGTATCTGTGTGTCTGTATGTGTCTGCGTCATTCATCATACATGTGGCTGTTTTATTATAATTGATGGATAAAGCCCATATCATATACTGTGTTGTGTTCCTCTGTGTATTTCTGCTGTTCAGAGTCAATGAGAGAGTCAGGACACTGATCTATACTGTGTGGGAGTGTAGAGACCTGCTTAGCTCTTATTCTATCACTAACACTACTGCTTACACTGTGTGTGGGAGAGACTGGCCACGGCTACTCTATTCCTCTCTATTCATATCTAGTGTTCTCTATTGTTCTCTATCAACTATATTCCTCTCTATTATTCTCTATTCCTCTCTATTCACATCTATTGTTTCTTATTCCTCTTTATTCAGACCTATTGTTCCCTATTGTTCTCTATCAACTCTATCCCTCTCTATTCATATATATTGTTCTCTATTGTTCTCTATTCCTCTCTATTCATATCTATTGTTCTCTATTCCACTCTATTCCTCTTTATTGTTCTCTATTCCTCTCTATTCATATCTATTGTTCCCTATCAACTATATTCCTCTCTATTGTTCTCATCTATCAATTCTATTAATCTCTATTGTTCTCTATTCCTCTTTATTGTTCTATATTTTTCTCTAGTGTCCTCTATTCCCCTCTATACATCTCTATTCCTCTCTGTTGTTCTCTATTCCTCTCTATTGTTTTAATTCCTATAATTTCCTCTCTATCAACTATATGCCTCTCTATTGTTTTCTATCAACTCTATTCCTCTCTATTGTTCTCATTTATCAACTCTATTCCTCTCTGTTGTCCTCTATTCCTCTCTATACCTCTCTATTCCTCTCTGTTGTTCTTTATTCCTCTCTATTATTCTTTATTCCTCTCTATACCTCTCTATTCCTCTCCGTTGTTCTTTATTCATCTCTATTATTATGTATTCCTCTCTATAACTCTCTATTCCTCTCTATTATTCTTTATTCCTCTCTATTATTCTTTATTCCTCTCTATACCGCTCTATTCCTCTCTGTTGTTCTTTATTCCTCTCTATACCTCTCTATTCCTCTCTGTTGTTCTTTATCCCTCTCTATTATTCTTTATTCCTCTCTATACCTCTCTATTCCTCTCTGTTGTTCTTTATTCCTCTCTATTATTCTTTATTCCTCTCTATACCTCTCTATTCCTCTCTGTTGTTCTTTATTCCTCTCTATTATTCTTTATTCCTCTCTATACCTCTCTATTCCTCTCTGTTGTTCTTTATTCCTCTCTATTATTCTTTATTCCACTCTATAACTCTCTATTCCTCTCTGTTGTTCTTTATACCTCTCTATTATTCTTTATTCCTCTCTATACCGCTCTATTCCTCACTGTTGTTCTTTATTCCTCTCTATTATTCTTTATTCCTCTCTATAACTCTCTATTCCTCTCTATTATTCTTTATTCCTCTCTATTATTCTTTATTCCTCTCTATTGTTCTCATCTATCAACTCTATTCCTCTCTGTTGTCCTATATTCCTCTCTATACCTCTCTATTCCTCTCTGTTGTTCTTTATTCCTCTCTATTATTATTTATTCCTCTCTATAACTCTCTATTCCTCTCTGTTGTCCTCTATTCCTCTGTATTATTCTCTATTCCTCTCCATAACTCTCTATTCCTCTCTATTGTTCTCATCTATCAACTCTATTCCTCTCTATTGTCCTCTATTCCTCTCTATAACTCTCTATTCCTCTCTGTTGTTCTTTATTCCTCTCTATTATTCTTTATTCCTCTCTATAACTCTCTATTCCTCTCTATTATTCTTTATTCCTCTCTATACCTCTCTATTCCTCTCTGTTGTTCTTTATTCCTCTCTGTTGTCCTCTATTCCTCTCTATACCTCTTATTCCTCTCTGTTGTTCTTTATTCCTCTCTATTATTCTTTATTCCTCTCTATAACTCTCTATTCCTCTCTATTATTCTTTATTCCTCTCTATACCTCTCTATTCCTCTCTGTTGTTCTTTATTCGTCTCTATACCTCTCTATTCCTCTCTGTTGTTCTTTATTCCTCTCTATTATTCTTTATTCCTCTCTATACCTCTCTATTCCTCTCTGTTGTTCTTTATTCCTCTCTATTATTCTTTATTCCTCTCTATACCGCTCTATTCCTCACTGTTGTTCTTTATTCGTCTCTATTATTCTTTATTCCTCTCTATAACTCTCTATTCCTCTCTATTATTCTTTATTCCTCTCTATTATTCTTTATTCCTCTCTATTGTTCTTATCTATCAACTCTATTCCTCTCTGTTGTCCTATATTCCTCTCTATACCTCTCTATTCCTCTCTGTTGTTCTTTATTCCTCTCTATTATTCTTTATTCCTCTCTATAACTCTATATTCCTCTCTGTTGTCCTCTATTCCTCTCTATTATTCTCTATTCCTCTCCATAACTCTCTATTCCTCTCTATTGTTCTCATCTATCAACTCTATTCCTCTCTATTGTCCTCTATTCCTCTCTTTAACTCTCTATTCCTCTCTGTTGTTCTTTATTCCTCTCTATTATTCTTTATTCCTCTCTATAACTCTCTATTCCTCTCTATTATTCTTTATTCCTCTCTATACCTCTCTATTCCTCTCTGTTGTTCTTTATTCGTCTCTATACCTCTCTATTCCTCTCTGTTGTTCTTTATTCCTCTCTATTATTCTTTATTCCTCTCTATACCTCTCTATTCCTCTCTGTTGTTCTTTATTCCTCTCTATTATTCTTTATTCCTCTCTATACCGCTCTATTCCTCACTGTTGTTCTTTATTCGTCTCTATTATTCTTTATTCCTCTCTATAACTCTCTATTCCTCTCTATTATTCTTTATTCCTCTCTATTATTCTTTATTCCTCTCTATTGTTCTCATCTATCAACTCTATTCCTCTTTGTTGTCCTATATTCCTCTCTATACCTCTCTATTCCTCTCTGTTGTTCTTTATTCCTCTCTATTATTCTTAATTCCTCTCTATAACTCTCTATTCCTCTCTGTTGTCCTCTATTCCTCTGTATTATTCTCTATTCCTCTCCATAACTCTCTATTCCTCTCTATTGTTCTCATCTATCAACTCTATTCCTCTCTATTGTCCTCTATTCCTCTCTATAACTCTCTATTCCTCTCTGTTGTTCTTTATTCCTCTCTATTATTCTTTATTCCTCTCTATAACTCTCTATTCCTCTCTAATATTCTTTATTCCTCTCTATTATTCTTTATTCCTCTCTATTGTTCTCATCTATCAACTCTATTCCTCTCTGTTGTCCTATATTCCTCTCTATACCTCTCTATTCCTCTCTGTTGTTCTTTATTCCTCTCTATTATTCTTTATTCCTCTCTATAACTCTATATTCCTCTCTGTTGTCCTCTATTCCTCTCTATTATTCTCTATTCCTCTCCATAACTCTCTATTCCTCTCTATTGTTCTCATCTATCAACTCAATTCCTCTCTATTGTCCTCTATTCCTCTCTATAACTCTCTATTCCTCTCTGTTGTTCTTTATTCCTCTCTATTATTCTTTATTCCTCTCTATAACTCTCTATTCCTCTCTGTTGTTCTTTATTCCTCTCTATTATTCTTTATTCCTCTCTATACCTCTCTATTCCTCTCTGTTGTTCTTTATTCTTCTCTATACCTCTCTATTCCTCTCTGTTGTTCTTTATTCCTCTCTATTATTCTTTATTCCTCTCTATACCTCTCTATTCCTCTCTGTTGTTCTTTATTCCTCTCTATTATTCTTTATTCCTCTCTATACCTCTCTATTCCTCTCTATTGTTCTATATTTTTCTCTAGTGTCCTCTATTCCTCTCTATACCTCTCTATTTCTCTCTGTTGTTCTTTATTCCTCTCTATTATTCTTTATTCCTCTCTATTATTCTTTATTCCTCTCTATGGTTCTCTATCAACTCTATTGTAACTGTCACCATTGCGTTCAATGCTCCTGCGGTTCTGTATTTGTGGTTGATATGAGGGTTTATCCTGTTCAACTGATCCGCTCTGGTGCCATTTCCTAAACAACACATAATACTGTATATATACCCTCATGAAGTACATTTTGGTTTCAAAACTGTAAGTCAATCAAACACATGCTTAGTACTGTTTGAAAGGTAAGACATTTGGGATTCTGATTAATGTGTCGGAAACCATGTGACGACTACAGGGTCCAAGATACAGCAGGCCAAAAAACACTGAAATGTACCGGTGTAACGAGCGTGTTGAGAGTCAGGAAGCAAGTTCAGGGAGTGAGTGTTTTAATAAATAAAAGAAACAATGAACACAAAACACAAACAACGAACCGACATGAAAACAGAGTCAACAACACCTGAGGAAAGAACCAAGAGGAGTGACAGATATAGGGAAGATAATCAAGGAGGTGATGTAGTCCAGGTGAGTGTCATGAGACGATGGTGACAGGTGTGTGGGATAATCAGCAGCCTGATGACCTAGAGGCTGGAGAGGGAGCATACGTGACAACTGGGGGATTCCGGTGTTTCTATGTCAAACAGTATTGTTATATTTCAGTCTTCTGTGATGTGTATAAAGTGTAATATTGGGATGCAAACTCAAAATGGAATACATTTCAGCTCTATATCTGACATGGTGCACGGTCTTCTTTAAGCTTTGTTGAAGCTCATAGCCATGAGTGTGTGAAGTGTATATTTTTGTTTCAAAGTAGATTTGTTTAAGACCACAAAGAAACACTGTGACCCGGATCTACCCCACTGCAGTAAAACGTTAAAAGCCCATGGCTTGTGCAATCTGCATTTTTCGTCCTCCAGGAATGTATAGAATTGTATAGCTACATATGAAAGTGATCTACTCTGGTCATCAGGTATCTGATGAGAGATGTTGTGGCTGAATATCTGTTCATCATTCACAGCCCAGTGGACAAACTCCACTTCTAATGAAATCAAACTCAGCCCGACTGTTCGTGTGTGAGTGTGAATGTGTGTGTGTGTGTGTTTGTGTGTGTGTGTGTGTGTGTCCCATCAGCCGTCTGTCGATACCCTCAGACAGCCTTCACCCCTTTAACAGGAGAGGAGGGAGAAAAACAGCATCTCTCACTTTCTCTCTAATTAGAAAGGACAAACCCAGTACTCTGATGGCCCGTCAGCTCTCTGTCAATACACACTGACACTATGCTCTGTGTGTGTGTGTGTGTGTGTGTGTGTGTGTGTGTGTGTGTGTGTGTGTGTGTGTGTGTGTGTGTGTGTGTGTGTGTGTGTGTGTGTGTGTGTGTGTGTGTGTGTGTGTGTGTGTGTGTGTGTGTGTGCGTGACAGGCTTCACGGACAAGCCGAGATGCGCAGCAGAGCAAACGATCCTCTCTTGTCTTCCAGATGACAAAGCAGGATCCTACAGTCACCCAATAGTCTCTCTGTCCTGCTCTCCCTCCCTTCCTCACCCTTCCTGGTAGTAACACTGCCTTGACACGGCTCACTGACCTGACCAGGGACTTCTATAGGATAGGCACTTTCTACAGTTTCTATGTACATTTTCTGGCCATATTGACTGTCTCTGCCCCTAGCACTCACTGCATGCTTTGAGATAGCATTGACTCTATGTTGAATAGCTGTGTATAAAGCCAGGGGCGATGGAGAAGCTAGTCCCTCTAGCAGGCGTGGCCTCGGTGTGAATGAATGAAACCCCAGAGTTGGGTATGGATATGCTGATGTATTGAAATTGAAAGCTGCAGGGGACTGTGGTGCTGGCAGGACACAGGGGAGAGATCTCTAGGGTATGGGGAGTTACCCTGCACAGCCCTGGGTGAACAGGATAAGCCTTAATACGCTGCTTTAAGAATGTCACTCACACACACAGGGATGGTGTTCCCATCCCTCACCCATATTGAGGGTTGCAGCGGAGGTCTGTAATGGTGGTATGAGAGGCTGTGGTGAATGTCTCTCTCTCTCTCTCTCTCTCTCTCTCTCTCTCTCTCTCTCTCTCTCTCTCTCTCTCTCTCATTTCACGTCATTCCATTCAACGTATCTCTACTTCTCTCCTCCATCATGACTCTTCATTCATTATATCTCCTCATCCCTTTCAATCATTATCTCTCAACCCTATCTCTACTTCTCTCCTTCATCATGTCTCTTAATTCATTATCTCTCCCCATCCCTTTCATTCATTATCTCTCTACTTCTCTCCTTCATCATCTCTCTTCATTCATTATATCTCCTCATCCCTTTCATTCATTATCTCTCAACCCTATCTCTACTTCTCTCCTTCATCATCTCTCTTCATTCATCATCTCTCAACCCTATCACTACTTCTCTCACTTTCTCTCTTTTTCTTCCCTCTTACTCCCTTCTCTGTTTCATTCTCTCTCTCATTCCTCATATCCTCTGCACTCCTCTCTCTCATTCCTCATCTCCTCTGCATTCCTCTCTCTCATTCCTCATCTCCTCTGCATTCCTCTCTCTCATTCCTCATCTCCCCTGCACTCTTCTCTCTCATTCCTCATCTCCTCTGGACTCCTCTCTGTCATTCCTCATCTCCTCTGGACTCCTCTCTGTCATTCCTCATCTCCTCTGCACTCCTCTCTCTCATTCCTCATCTCCTCTGCATTCCTCTCTCATTCCTCATCTCCTCTGCATTCCTCTCTCTCATTCCACATCTCCCCTGCACTCTTCTCTCTCATTCCTCATCTCCTCTGGACTCCTCTCTGTCATTCCTCATCTCCTCTGGACTCCTCTCTGTCATTCCTCATCTCCTCTGCACTCATCTCTCTCATTCCTCATCTCATCTGTTGAAGGATGAGGACCAAGGTGCAGCGTTGTACATTTTCTTTATTTTAAGCAAAATGACGCCAAACAAAACAATAAACACTACAAAAACAAACCGCGAAGCCCAAAAGCAAAGTGCTCTAAACAGAGACAACCCCCCCCCACACACACATACAGGTGGGAAAAGGGTACCTAAGTATGCTTCCCAATCAGAGATAACAGACGGCTGTCCCTGATTGAGAACCATACCCGACCAAACACAAAGAAATAGAAAACATAGAATGCCCACCCCAACTCACACCCTGACCAAACCAATACAGAGACATAAAAAGGATCTCTAAGGTCAGGGCGTGACACTGAGACACGTCCACTCTCTGAGAAGTTCACACTTACACAGTACCAGGCAAAACGTTTGACACATCCACTCATTCCAGGGTTTTTTGTTATTTTTATTATTTTCTACATTGTATAATAATAGGGAAGACATCAAAACTATGAAATAACACATATGGAATCATGTAGTAACCAAAAAGTGTTAAACAAATTACAATATTTTAGATTTTAGATTCTTCAAAGTTGCCACCCTTTGCCTCAGTGACAGCTTTGCACACTCTTGGCATTCTCTCAGCCATCTTCAGGTGGAATGCTTTTCCAACAGTCTTGAAGCAGTTTCCACACTTGTTGACTGCTTTTCCTTCACTCTGTGGTCCAACTCATCCCAAACAATATCAATTTATAAAATATTTTTGGTTACTACATGATTCCAAATGTGTTATTTCATAGTTTTGATGTCTTCACTATTATTCTACAATGTAGAAAATAGTCAAAATTAAGAAAAACCCCGGAATGAGTAGGTGTGTCCAAACATTTGCCTGGTACTGTATAAGTGTGTACTTCTCAGACAGTGGACGTGTCTCAGAGAGTGTCAGTATGTGTGGTGTGTGTGAAGAGCTACAGAGAGGAAACTCTAGACTGGCAGACTGCGATTGTCAGTGATAGTGGGTTTCCAATGCATGATATGCTAGACATACTAGGTAGGTCCATGTCATTTTTACAGCAGAGACTTCACTGTGTGTAGGAGTGTCCTTGCAAGCACTAGTTTGATTTGATCGTGTGTGTGTGTGGGGGGGGGTGTGTGGAATGTGTGTCTTCTCCCCGCTCTAGTTTATTCGACGGTGGCTGGGAGAAAATAACAATGTAGTCCCCTGAGGAATCTCTGAGAGTTAATGACAAAGATTGTCCTCATGAAACCACATTCTCTTCACTCCGTGTGTGTGTGTGTGTGTGTGTGTGTGTGTGTGTGTGTGTGTGTGTGTGTGTGTGTGTGTGTGTGTGTGTGTGTGTGTGTGTGTGTGTGTGTGTGTGGTGTGTGTGGTGTGTGGTGTGTGTTTGTGTGTGTGTGTGTATGCAAAAGCAATTGTATGTAGGGGCATATGCATATGAGTGGGAGTAATGCATGTGGGTAATGTGTGTATACACTCCCACACACACCAACTATGCTCCATCAACATTACCTATCATCCTCTCTCTCTCTCTCTCTCTCTCTCTCTCTCGGGAAGTGACACAGAATTATTTTTAACTGCACTGGAGAAACATTCATTATAACAACCCTGCAACCCCCCCCCCCCCAAATCAAACTTAAATCTTACTTCTGCCAATGTCATAACAATCTCCCCCAAAAGTGTAAACATTTAGTATGCATGGGAAGGGTACATACCGATGGTCGTTGTAAAGCGAAGAATTTCCTTCTCCATCTACATGATCTTGTTTGCATCCTCCACATATTGACCTAGCTCCTCATTTACAGTAGGAAAAGTGAACATTTCCTCACATGCCTGTGTCTTATTTAACTTGAAAGCCATGATTGCTAGGGTCATTTTAAGAGGTTAAGCTTTAAAATCTGTTCAGCCATTTTGGCACAGTGACTCACTACCAAAACCAGACGCAACTGGTTTAGAGTGGCCAAAAGACGTAATGTGATCTCCTACTGCTATCTAGTGGACCAACTGGGAATCAGACAGGGGGTATATTTACATAAATGAATAGATAGAGACTTAATCTTTCTCCTTACATACAGTGGGGCAAAAAAGTATTTAGTCAGCCACCAATTGTGCAAGTTCTTCCACTTAAAAAGATGAGAGAGTCCTGTAATTTTAATCATAGGTACACTTCAACTATGACAGACAAAATGAGAAAAAAAATCCAGAATATCACATTGTAGGGTTTTTAATGAATTTATTTGCAAATTATGGTGGAAAATAAGTATTTGGTCAATAACAAAAGTTTATCTCAATACTTTGTTATATACCCTTTGTTGGCAATGACAGAGGTCAAACGTTTTCTGTTAGTCTTCACAAGGTTTTCACACACTGTTGCTGGTATTTTGGCCCATTCCTCCATGCAGATCTCCTCTAGAGCAGTGATGTTTTGGGGCTGTTGCTGGGCAACACGGACTTTCAACTCCCTCCAAAGATTTTCTATGGGGTTGAGATCTGGAGACTGGCTAGGCCACTCCAGGACCTTGAAATTCTTCTTACGAAGCCACTCCTTTGTTGCCCGGGCGGTGTGTTTGGGATCATTGTCATGCTGAAAGACCCAGCCACGTTTCATCTTCAATGCCCTTGCTGATGGAAGGAGGTTTTCACTCAAAATCTCACGATACATGGCCCCATTCATTCTTTCCTTTACACAGATCAGTCGTCCTGGTCCCTTTGCGGAAAAACAGCCCCAAAGCATGATGTTTCCACCCCCATGCTTCACAGTAGGTATGGTGTTCTTTGGATGCAACTCAGCATTCTTTGTCCTCCAAACACGACGAGTTGAGTTTTTACCAAAAAGTTATATTTTGGTTTCATCTGACCATATGACATTCTCCCAATCTTCTTCTGGATCATCCAAATGCTCTCTAGCAAACTTCAGACGGGCCTGGACATGTACTGGCTTAAGCAGGGGGACACGTCTGGCACTGCAGGATTTGAGTCCCTGGCGGTGTAATGTGTTACTGATGGTATGCTTTGTTACTTTGGTCCCAGCTACTGTGCAGGTCATTGTGATCATTTTGACCCCACGGGGTGAGATCTTGCGTGGGAGCCCCAGATCGAGGGAGATTATCAGTGGTCTTGTATGTCTTCCATTTTCTAATAATTGCTCCCACAGTTGATTTTTTCAAACCAAGCTGCTTACTTATTGCAGATTCAGTCTTCCCAGCCTGGTGCAGGTCAACAATTTTTGTTTCTAGTGTCCTTTGACAACTCTTTGTTCTTGGCCATAGTGGAGTTTGGAGTGTGACTGTTTGAGGTTGTGGACAGGTGTCTTTTATACTGATAACAAGTTCAAACAGGTGCCATTAATACAGAAGGGCATGCTGTCTGGTCCTCTGGCTGTCTCTATGGGGGTGCCACAGGGTTCAATTCTCGGGCCGACTCTTTTCTCTGTATATATCAATGATGTTGCTCTTGCTGCGGGCAATTCCCTGATCCACCTCTACCCAGACGACACCATTCTGTATACTTCCGGCCCGTCCTTGGACACTGTGCTATCTAACCTCCAAACAAGCTTCAATGCCATACAACACTCCTTCCGTGGCCTCCAACTGCTCTTAAACGCTAGTAAAACCAAATGCATCCTTTTCAACCGTTCGCTGCCTGCACCCGCATGCCCGACTAGCATCACCACCCTGGATGTTTCCGACCTAGAATATGTGGAAATCTATAAGTACCTAGGTATCTGGCTAGATTGTAAACTCTCCTTCCAGACTCATATCAAACATCTCCAATCTAAAATCAAATCTAGAGTAGGCTTTCTATTCCGCAACAAAGCCTCCTTCACTCACGCCTCCAAACTTACCCTAGTAAAACTGACTATCCTACCGATCCTCGACTTCGGCGATGTCATCTACAAAATAGCTTCCAATACTCTACTCAGCAAAATGGATGCAGTTTATCACAGTGCCTTCCGTTTTGTTACTAAAGCACCTTATACCACCCACCACTGACACCTGTATGCTCTAGTCGGCTGGCCCTCGCTACATATTCGTCGCCAGACCCACTGGCTCCAGGTCATCTACAAGTCTATGCTAGGTAAAGCTCCGCCTTATCTCAGTTCACTTGTCACGATGGCAACGCTCCCGTAGCACACTGATCATCCCTAAAGCCAACACCTCATTTGGACGCCTTTCATTCCAGTTCTCTGCTGCCTGTGACTGGAACAAATTTCAAAATTTGCTGAAGTTGGAGACTTTTATCTTGCTCACCAACTTCAAACATCTGCTATCTGAGCAGCTAACCGATCGCTGCAGCTGTACATAGTCTATCGGTAAATAGCCCACCCAATTTTACCTACCTCATCCCCATACTGTTTATATTTATTTACTTTTCTGCTCTTTTGCACACCAATATCTCTACATGTACATGACCATCTGATCATTTATCACTCCAGTGTTAATCTGCAAAATTGTAATTATTCGCCTACCTCCTCATACCTTTTGCACACAAAGTATATAGACTCTCTTTTATTCTACTGTGTTATTGACTTGTTAATTGTTTACTCCATGTGTAACTCTGTGTTGTCTGTTCACACTGCTATGCTGTATCTTGGCCAGGTCGCAGTTGCAAATGAGAACTTGTTCTCAACTAGCCTACCTGGTTAAATAAAGGTGAAATAAAAAAATTAAATAAACTAAAAGGTAACGAGTGGAGGTCAGAGGAGCCAAGAAGTTACAGGTCTGTGAGAGCCAGAAATCTTGCTTGTTTGTAGGTGACCAAATACTTATTTTCCACCATAATTTGCAAATAAATTCATTAAAAATCCTACAATGTGATTTTCTAGATTTTTTTTCTAATTTTGTCTGTCATAGTTGAAGTGTACCAATAATGAAAATTACAGGCCTGTCTCATCTTTTTAAGTGGGAGAACTTGCACGATTGGTGGCTGACTAAATACTTTTTTTGGTACACACACACACACACACACACACACACACACACACACACACACACACAGCGCTGACTGTGTGATGGTAAATACCAGTCTTAGTATCTCAGTATGGATGATCTCTTTCCATGGCTTTGTGGACACGCTCCACTCACGTTAACGCCTTTATTTAACTAGGCAAGTCAGTTAAGAACAAATTCTAATTTTCAATGACGGCCTAGGAACAGTGGGTTAACTGCCTGTTCAGGGATAGAATGACAGATTTGTAGCTTGTCAGCTCAGGGGTTTGAACGTGCAACCTTCCAGTTACTAGTCCAATGCTCTAACCACTTGGCTACCCTGCCACCCCAGTTAATGCACACCAATTTGGCCCAGTCATGCTCACTCACACTGGAGAGAGATGGAAGAGAAGAGAGAGGAATGACAAGAGAGAAGAGAGGAAGGGAGATGAGATGAGATGAGGAACAGTCAGAACTGACAGGGAGAGGGAGATGAGATGAGAAGGGGAACAGTCAGAACCGACAGGGAGAGGGAGATGAGATGAGAAGGGTAACCGTCAAAACTTACAGGGAGAGGGAGATGAGATGAGAAGGGGAACAGTCAGAACCGACAGGGTGAGGGAGATGAGAAGACAAGGGGAACAGTCAGGACCGACAGGGAGAGGGAGATGAGAAGGGGAACAGTCAGAACCGACAGGGAGAGGAAGATGAGAAGAGAAGGGGAACAGGCAGAACTGACAGGGAGAGGGAGATGAGAAGGGGAACAGTCAGAACCGACAGGGAGAGGGAGATGAGAAGGGGAACAGTCAGAACTGACAGGGAGAGGGAGATGAGAAGGGGAACAGTCAGAACCTACAGGGAGAGGGAGATGAGAAGAGAAGGGGAACAGTCAGAACCGACAGGGAGAGGGAGATGAGAAGGGGAACAGTCAGAACCAACAGGGTGAGGGAGATGAGATGAGAAGGGGAACAGTCAGAACCAACAGGGAGAGGGAGATGAGATGAGAAGGGGAAATCGTCAGAACCGACAGGGTGAGGGAGATGAGAAGGGGAAGAGTCAGAACCGACAGGGAGAGAGAGATGAGATGAGAAGGGGGACAGTCAGAACCGACAGGGAGAGGGAGATGAGAAGGGGAACAGTCAGAACCGACAGGGAGAGGGAGATGAGAAGGGGAAAAGTCAGAACCGACAGGGTGAGGGAGATGAGAAGGGGAACAGTCAGAACCAACAGGGAGAGGGAGATGAGAAGGGGAAATCGTCAGAACCGACAGGGTGAGGGAGATGAGATGAGAAGGGGAAGAGTCAGAATCGACAGGGAGAGAGAGATGAGATGAGAAGGGGGACAGTCAGAACCGACAGGGAGAGGGAGATGAGAAGGGGAACAGTCAGAACCGACAGGGAGAGGGAGATGAGAAGGGGAACAGTCAGAACCGACAGGGAGAGGGAGATGAGAAGAGATGAGAAGTGGAACAGACAGAACCGAAAAGGAGAGGGAGATGAGATGAGATGAGAAGGGGATCAGTCAGAACCTACAGGGAGAGGGAGATGAGAAGGGCAACAGTTAGAACCGACAGGGAGAGGGAGATGAGATGAGAAGTGGAACAGTCAGAACCTACAAGGTGAGGGAGATGAGATGAGAAGGGGAACAGTCAGAACCGACAGGGAGAGGGAGATGAGAAGGAGAACAGTCAGAACTGACAGGGAGAGGGAGATGAGAAGGGGAACAGTCAGAATCAACAGGGTGAGGGAGAAGAGATGAGAAGGAGAACAGTCAGAACCAACAGGGAGAGGGAGATGAGAAGGGGAAATCATCAGAACCGAAAAGGGTGAGGGAGATGAGATGAGAAGGGGTAGAGTCAGAATCGACAGGGAGAGAGAGATGAGAAGGGGAACAGTCAGAACCGACAGGGAGAGGGAGATGAGAAGGGGAACAGTCAGAACCGACAGGGAGAGGGAGAGGGAGATGAGAAGGGGAACACTCAGAACCGACAGGGAGAGGGAGATGAGAAGGGGAACACTCAGAACCGACAGGGAGAGGGAGATGAGAAGAGATGAGAAGGGGAACAGTTAGAAAAGACAGGGAGAGAGAGATGAGATGAGAAGCGGAACAGTCAGAACTGACAGGGAGAGGGAGATGAGATGAGAAGGGGAACCGTCAGAACTTACAGGGAGAGGGAGATGAGATGAGAAGGGGAACAGTCAGAACCGACAGGGTGAGGGAGATGAGAAGAGAAGGGGAACAGTCAGAACCGACAGGGAGAGGGAGATGAGAAGAGAGAAGGGGAACAGTCAGAACCGACAGGGAGAGGAAGATGAGAAGAGAAGGGGAACAGTCAGAACCGACAGGGAGAGGGAGATGAGAAGGAGAACAGTCAGAACTGACAGGGAGAGGGAGATGAGAAGGGGAACAGTCAGAACCGACAGGGTGAGGGAGAAGAGATGAGAAGGAGAACAGTCAGAACCAACAGGGAGAGGGAGATGAGAAGGGGAAATCATCAGAACCGAAAAGGGTGAGGGAGATGAGATGAGAAGGGGTAGAGTCAGAATCGACAGGGAGAGAGAGATGAGAAGGGGAACAGTCAGAACCGACAGGGAGAGGGAGATGAGAAGGGGAACAGTCAGAACCGACAGGGAGAGGGAGATGAGAAGGGGAACAGTCAGAACCGATAGAGAGAGGGAGAAGAGAAGGGGAACAGTCAGACCCGACAGGGAGAGGGAGATGAGAAGAGAAGGGGAACAGTCAGAACCGACAGGGAGAGGGAGATGAGAAGGGGAACACTCAGAACCGACAGGGAGAGGGGGATGAGAAGAGATGAGAAGGGGAACAGTCAGAACCGACAGGGAGAGAGAGATGAGATGAGAAGGGGAACAGTCAGAACTGACAGGGAGAGGGAGATGAGATGAGAAGGGGAACCGTCAGAACTTACAGGGAGAGGGAGATGAGATGAGAAGGGGAACAGTCAGAAACGACAGGGTGAGGGAGATGAGATGAGAAGGGGAACAGTCAGAACCAACAGGGAGAGGGAGATGAGAAGGGGAAATCGTCAGAACCGACAGGGTGAGGGAGATGAGATGAGAAGGGGAAGAGTCAGAATCGACAGGGAGAGAGAGATGAGATGAGAAGGGGGACAGTCAGAACCGACAGGGAGAGGGAGATGAGAAGGGGAACAGTCAGAACCGACAGGGAGAGGGAGATGAGAAGGGGAACATTCAGAACCGACAGGGAGAGGGAGATGAGAAGAGATGAGAAGTGGAACAGACAGAACCGAAAAGGAGAGGGAGATGAGATGAGATGAGAAGGGGATCAGTCAGAACCTACAGGGAGAGGGAGATGAGAAGGGCAACAGTTAGAACCGACAGGGAGAGGGAGATGAGATGAGAAGTGGAACAGTCAGAACCTACAAGGTGAGGGAGATGAGATGAGAAGGGGAACAGTCAGAACCGACAGGGAGAGGGAGATGAGAAGGAGAACAGTCAGAACTGACAGGGAGAGGGAGATGAGAAGGGAACAGTCAGAACCGACAGGGTGAGGGAGAAGAGATGAGAAGGAGAACAGTCAGAACCAACAGGGAGAGGGAGATGAGAAGGGGAAATCATCAGAACCGAAAAGGGTGAGGGAGATGAGATGAGAAGGGGTAGAGTCAGAATCGACAGGGAGAGAGAGATGAGAAGGGGAACAGTCAGAACCGACAGGGAGAGGGAGATGAGAAGGGGAACAGTCAGAACCGACAGGGAGGGAGAGGGAGATGAGAAGGGAACACTCAGAACCGACAGGGAGAGGGAGATGAGAAGGGAACACTCAGAACCGACAGGGAGAGGGAGATGAGAAGAGATGAGAAGGGGAACAGTTAGAAAAGACAGGAGAGAGAGATGAGATGAGAAGCGGAACAGTCAGAACTGACAGGGAGAGGGAGATGAGATGAGAAGGGGAACCGTCAGAACTTACAGGGAGAGGAGATGAGATGAGAAGGGGAACAGTCAGAACCGACAGGGTGAGGGAGATGAGAAGAGAAGGGGAACAGTCAGAACCGACAGGGAGAGGGAGATGAGAAGAGAAGGGGAACAGTCAGAACCGACAGGGAGAGGAAGATGAGAAGAGAAGGGGAACAGTCAGAACCGACAGGGAGAGGGAGATGAGAAGGAGAACAGTCAGAACTGACAGGGAGAGGGAGATGAGAAGGGGAACAGTCAGAACCGACAGGGTGAGGGAGAAGAGATGAGAAGGAGAACAGTCAGAACCAACAGGGAGAGGGAGATGAGAAGGGGAAATCATCAGAACCGAAAAGGGTGAGGGAGATGAGATGAGAAGGGGTAGAGTCAGAATCGACAGGGAGAGAGAGATGAGAAGGGGAACAGTCAGAACCGACAGGGAGAGGGAGATGAGAAGGGGAACAGTCAGAACCGACAGGGAGAGGGAGATGAGAAGGGGAACAGTCAGAACCGATAGAGAGAGGGAGAAGAGAAGGGGAACAGTCAGACCCGACAGGGAGAGGGAGATGAGAAGAGAAGGGGAACAGTCAGAACCGACAGGGAGAGGGAGATGAGAAGGGGAACACTCAGAACCGACAGGGAGAGGGGGATGAGAAGAGATGAGAAGGGGAACAGTCAGAACCGACAGGGAGAGAGAGATGAGATGAGAAGGGGAACAGTCAGAACTGACAGGGAGAGGGAGATGAGATGAGAAGGGGAACCGTCAGAACTTACAGGGAGAGGGAGATGAGATGAGAAGGGGAACAGTCAGAACCGACAGGGTGAGGGAGATGAGAAGAGAAGGGGAACAGTCAGAACCGACAGGGAGAGGGAGATGAGAAGGGGAACAGTCAGAACCGTCAGGGAGAGGAAGATGAGAAGAGAAGGTGAACAGTCAGAACCGACAGGGAGAGGGAGATGAGAAGGGGAACAGTCAGAACCGACAGGGAGAGGGAGATGAGAAGGGGAACAGTCAGAACCGACAGGGAGAGGGAGATGAGAAGGGGAACAGTCAGACCCTACAGGGAGAGGGAGATGAGAAGAGAAGGGGAACAGTCAGAACCGACAGGGAGAGGGAGATGAGAAGGGGAACAGTCAGAACCGACAGGGTGAGGGAGATGAGATGAGAAGGGGAACAGTCAGAACCAACAGGGAGAGGGAGATGAGATGAGAAGGGGAAATCGTCAGAACCGACGAGGGTGAGGGAGATGAGATGAGAAGGGGAAGAGTCAGAACCGACAGGGAGAGGGAGATGAGAAGAGAAGGGGAACAGTCAGAACCGACAGGGAGAGGGAGATGAGAAGGGGAACAGTCAGAACCGACAGGAAGAGGGAGATGAGAAGGGGAACAGTCAGAACTGACAGGGAGAGGGAGTTGAGAAGGGGAACAGTCAGAACCAACAGGGTGAGGGAGATGAGATGAGAAGGGGAACAGTCAGAACCAACAGGGAGAGGGAGATGAGAAGGGGAAATCGTCAGAACCGACAGGGTGAGGGAGATGAGATGAGAAGGGGTAGAGTCAGAATCGACAGGGAGAGAGAGATGAGATGAGAAGGGGGACAGTCAGAACCGACAGGGAGAGGGTGATGAGAAGGGGAACAGTCAGAAATGACAGGGAGAGGGAGATGAGAAGGGGAACAGTCAGAACCGACAGGGAGAGGGAGAAGAGAAGGGGAACAGTCAGAACCGACAGGGAGAGGGAGATGAGAAGAGAAGGGGAACAGTCAGAACCGACAGGGAGAGGGAGATGAGAAGGGGAACACTCAGAACCGACAGGGAGAGGGAGATGAGAAGAGATGAGAAGGGGAACAGTCAGAACCGACAGGGAGAGAGAGATGAGATGAGAAGGGGAACAGTCAGAACTGGCAGGGAGAGGGAGATGAGATGAGAAGGGGAACCGTCAGAACTTACAGGGAGAGGGAGATGAGATGAGAAGGGGAACCGTCAGAACTTACAGGGAGAGGGAGATGAGATGAGAAGGGGAACAGTCAGAACCGACAGGGTGAGGGAGATGAGAAGAGAAGGGGAACAGTCAGAGCCGACAGGGAGAGGGAGATGAGAAGGGGAACAGTCAGAACCGACAGGGAGAGGAAGATGAGAAGAGAAGGGGAACAGTCAGAACCGACAGGGAGAGGGAGATGAGAAGGGGAACAGTCAGAACCGACAGGGAGAGGGAGATGAGAAGGGGAACAGTCAGAACCGACAGGGAGAGGGAGATGAGAAGGGGAACAGTCAGAACCTACAGGGAGAGGGAGATGAGAAGAGAAGGGGAACAGTCAGAACCGACAGGGAGAGGGAGATGAGAAGGGGAACAGTCAGAACCGACAGGGTGAGGGAGATGAGATGAGAAGGGGAACAGTCAGAACCAACAGGGAGAGTGAGATGAGATGAGAAGGGGAAATTGTCAGAACCGACGAGGGTGAGGGAGATGAGATGAGAAGGGGAAGAGTCAGAACCGACAGCTAGAGGGAGATGAGAAGTGAAGGGGAACAGTCAGAACCGACAGGGAGAGGGAGATGAGAAGAGATGAGAAGGGGAACAGTCAAAACCGACAGAGAGAGGGAGATGAGAAGGGGAACAGTCAGAACTGACAGGGAGAGGGAGATGAGATGAGAAGGAGAACAGTCAGAACCGACAGGGGGAGGGAGATGAGAAGAGTAGGGGAACAGTCAGAACCGACAGGGAGATTGAGACGAGAAGGGGAATAGTCAGAACCGACAGGGAGAGAAGGATGAGAAGGGGAACAGTCAGAACCGACAGGGAGAGGGAGATGAGAAGAGAAGGGGAACAGTCAGAACCGACAGGGAGAGGGAGATGAGATGAGAAGGGGAACCGTCAGAACTTACAGGGAGAGGGAGATGAGATGAGAAGGGGAAATCGTCAGAACCGACAGGGTGAGGGAGATGAGATGAGAAGGGGTAGAGTCAGAATCGACAGGGAGAGAGAGATGAGATGAGAAGGGGGACAGTCAGAACCGACAGGGAGAGGGTGATGAGAAGGGGAACAGTCAGAAATGACAGGGAGAGGGAGATGAGAAGGGGAACAGTCAGACCCGACAGGGAGAGGGAGATGAGAAGAGAAGGGGAACAGTCAGAACCGACAGGGAGAGGGAGATGAGAAGGGGAACAGTCAGAACCGACAGGGAGAGGGGGATGAGATGAGAAGGGGAACAGTCAGAACCGACAGGGAGAGAGAGATGAGATGAGAAGGGGAACAGTCAGAACTGACAGGGAGAGGGAGATGAGATGAGAAGGGGAACCGTCAGAACTTACAGGGAGAGGGAGATGAGATGAGAAGGGGAACAGTCAGAACCGACAGGGTGAGGGAGATGAGAAGAGAAGGGGAACAGTCAGAACCGACAGGGAGAGGGAGATGAGAAGGGGAACAGTCAGAACCGTCAGGGAGAGGAAGATGAGAAGAGAAGGTGAACAGTCAGAACCGACAGGGAGAGGGAGATGAGAAGGGGAACAGTCAGAACCGACAGGGGAGAGGGAGATGAGAAGGGGAACAGTCAGAACCGACAGGGAGAGGGAGATGAGAAGGGGAACAGTCAGACCCTACAGGGAGAGGGACATGAGAAGAGAAGGGGAACAGTCAGAACCGACAGGGAGAGGGAGATGAGAAGGGGAACAGTCAGAACCGACAGGGTGAGGGAGATGAGATGAGAAGGGGAACAGTCAGAACCAACAGGGAGAGGGAGATGAGATGAGAAGGGGAAATCGTCAGAACCGACGAGGGTGAGGGAGATGAGATGAGAAGGGGAAGAGTCAGAACCGACAGGGAGAGGGAGATGAGAAGAGAAGGGGAACAGTCAGAACCGACAGGGAGAGGGAGATGAGAAGGGGAACAGTCAGAACCGACAGGAAGAGGGAGATGAGAAGGGGAACAGTCAGAACTGACAGGGAGAGGGAGTTGAGAAGGGGAACAGTCAGAACCAACAGGGTGAGGGAGATGAGATGAGAAGGGGAACAGTCAGAACCAACAGGGAGAGGGAGATGAGAAGGGGAAATCGTCAGAACCGACAGGGTGAGGGAGATGAGATGAGAAGGGGTAGAGTCAGAATCGACAGGGGAGAGAGATGAGATGAGAAGGGGGACAGTCAGAACCGACAGGGAGAGGGTGATGAGAAGGGGAACAGTCAGAAATGACAGGGAGAGGGAGATGAGAAGGGGAACAGTCAGAACCGACAGGGAGAGGGAGAAGAGAAGGGGAACAGTCAGAACCGACAGGGAGAGGGAGATGAGAAGAGAAGGGGAACAGTCAGAACCGACAGGGAGAGGGAGATGAGAAGGGGAACACTCAGAACCGACAGGGAGAGGGAGATGAGAAGAGATGAGAAGGGGAACAGTCAGAACCGACAGGGAGAGAGAGATGAGATGAGAAGGGGAACAGTCAGAACTGGCAGGGAGAGGGAGATGAGATGAGAAGGGGAACCGTCAGAACTTACAGGGAGAGGGAGATGAGATGAGAAGGGGAACCGTCAGAACTTACAGGGAGAGGGAGATGAGATGAGAAGGGGAACAGTCAGAACCGACAGGGTGAGGGAGATGAGAAGAGAAGGGGAACAGTCAGAGCCGACAGGGAGAGGGAGATGAGAAGGGGAACAGTCAGAACCAACAGGGAGAGTGAGATGAGATGAGAAGGGGAAATTGTCAGAACCGACGAGGGTGAGGGAGATGAGATGAGAAGGGGAAGAGTCACAACCGACAGCTAGAGGGAGATGAGAAGTGAAGGGGAACAGTCAGAACCGACAGGGAGAGGGAGATGAGAAGAGATGAGAAGGGGAACAGTAAAAACCGACAGAGAGAGGGAGATGAGAAGGGGAACAGTCAGAACTGACAGGGAGAGGGAGATGAGATGAGAAGGAGAACAGTCAGAACCGACAGGGGGAGGGAGATGAGAAGAGTAGGGGAACAGTCAGAACCGACAGGGAGATTGAGACGAGAAGGGGAATAGTCAGAACCGACAGGGAGAGAAGGATGAGAAGGGGAACAGTCAGAACCGACAGGGAGAGGGAGATGAGAAGAGAAGGGGAACAGTCAGAACCGACAGGGAGAGGGAGATGAGATGAGAAGGGGAACCGTCAGAACTTACAGGGAGAGGGAGATGAGATGAGAAGGGGAACAGTCAGAACCGACAGGGTGAGGGAGATGAGAAGAGAAGGGGAACAGTCAGAGCCGACAGGGAGAGGGAGATGAGAAGGGGAACAGTCAGAACCGACAGGGTGAGGGAGATGAGAAGGGGAAGAGTCAGAACCGACAGGGAGAGAGAGATGAGATGAGAAGGGGGACAGTCAGAACCGACAGGGAGAGGGAGATGAGAAGGGGAACAGTCAGAACCGACAGGGTGAGGGAGATGAGAAGGGGAAGAGTCAGAACCGACAGGGAGAGAGATGAGATGAGAAGGGGGACAGTCAGAACCGACAGGGAGAGGGAGATGAGAAGGGGAACAGTCAGAACCGACAGGGAGAGGGAGATGAGAAGGGGAAAAGTCAGAACCGACAGGGTGAGGGAGATGAGAAGGGGAACAGTCAGAACCAACAGGGAGAGGGAGATGAGAAGGGGAAATCGTCAGAACCGACAGGGTGAGGGAGATGAGATGAGAAGGGGAAGAGTCAGAATCGACAGGGGAGAGAGATGAGATGAGAAGGGGGACAGTCAGAACCGACAGGGAGAGGGAGATGAGAAGGGGAACAGTCAGAACCGACAGGGAGAGGGAGATGAGAAGGGGAACAGTCAGAACCGACATGGAGAGGGAGATGAGAAGAGATGAGAAGTGGAACAGACAGAACCGAAAAGGAGAGGGAGATGAGATGAGATGAGAAGGGGATCAGTCAGAACCTACAGGGAGAGGGAGATGAGAAGGGCAAGAGTTAGAACCGACAGGGAGAGGGAGATGAGATGAGAAGTGGAACAGTCAGAACCTACAAGGTGAGGGAGATGAGATGAGAAGGGGAACAGTCAGAACCGACAGGGAGAGGGAGATGAGAAGGAGAACAGTCAGAACTGACAGGGAGAGGGAGATGAGAAGGGGAACAGTCAGAATCGACAGGGTGAGGGAGAAGAGATGAGAAGGAGAACAGTCAGAACCAACAGGGAGAGGGAGATGAGAAGGGGAAATCATCAGAACCGAAAAGGGTGAGGGAGATGAGATGAGAAGGGGTAGAGTCAGAATCGACAGGGAGAGAGAGATGAGAAGGGGAACAGTCAGAACCGACAGGGAGAGGGAGATGAGAAGGGGAACAGTCAGAACCGACAGGGAGAGGGAGGGAGATGAGAAGGGGAACACTCAGAACCGACAGGAGAGGGAGATGAGAAGGGGAACACTCAGAACCGACAGGGAGAGGGAGATGAGAAGAGATGAGAAGGGGAACAGTTAGAAAAGACAGGGAGAGAGAGATGAGATGAGAAGCGGAACAGTCAGAACTGACAGGGAGAGGGAGATGAGATGAGAAGGGGAACCGTCAGAACTTACAGGGAGAGGGAGATGAGATGAGAAGGGGAACAGTCAGAACCGACAGGGTGAGGGAGATGAGAAGAGAAGGGGAACAGTCAGAACCGACAGGGAGAGGGAGATGAGAAGAGAAGGGGAACAGTCAGAACCGACAGGGAGAGGAAGATGAGAAGAGAAGGGGAACAGTCAGAACCGACAGGGAGAGGGAGATGAGAAGGAGAACAGTCAGAACTGACAGGGAGAGGGAGATGAGAAGGGGAACAGTCAGAACCGACAGGGTGAGGGAGAAGAGATGAGAAGGAGAACAGTCAGAACCAACAGGGAGAGGGAGATGAGAAGGGGAAATCATCAGAACCGAAAAGGGTGAGGGAGATGAGATGAGAAGGGGTAGAGTCAGAATCGACAGGGAGAGAGAGATGAGAAGGGGAACAGTCAGAACCGACAGGGAGAGGGAGATGAGAAGGGAACAGTCAGAACCGACAGGGAGAGGGAGATGAGAAGGGGAACAGTCAGAACCGATAGAGAGAGGGAGAAGAGAAGGGGAACAGTCAGACCCGACAGGGAGAGGGAGATGAGAAGAGAAGGGGAACAGTCAGAACCGACAGGGAGAGGGAGATGAGAAGGGGAACACTCAGAACCGACAGGGAGAGGGAGATGAGAAGAGATGAGAAGGGGAACAGTTAGAAAAGACAGGGAGAGAGAGATGAGATGAGAAGCGGAACAGTCAGAACTGACAGGGAGAGGGAGATGAGATGAGAAGGGGAACCGTCAGAACTTACAGGGAGAGGGAGATGAGATGAGAAGGGGAACAGTCAGAACCGACAGGGTGAGGGAGATGAGAAGAGAAGGGGAACAGTCAGAACCGACAGGGAGAGGGAGATGAGAAGAGAAGGGGAACAGTCAGAACCGACAGGGAGAGGAAGATGAGAAGAGAAGGGGAACAGTCAGAACCGACAGGGAGAGGGAGATGAGAAGGAGAACAGTCAGAACTGACAGGGAGAGGGAGATGAGAAGGGAACAGTCAGAACCGACAGGGTGAGGGAGAAGAGATGAGAAGGAGAACAGTCAGAACCAACAGGGAGAGGGAGATGAGAAGGGGAAATCATCAGAACCGAAAAGGGTGAGGGAGATGAGATGAGAAGGGGTAGAGTCAGAATCGACAGTGAGAGAGAGATGAGAAGGGGAACAGTCAGAACCGACAGGGAGAGGGAGATGAGAAGGGGAACAGTCAGAACCGACAGGGAGAGGGAGATGAGAAGGGGAACAGTCAGAACCGAGAGAGAGGGAGAAAGAAGGGGAACAGTCAGACCCGACAGGGAGAGGGAGATGAGAAGAGAAGGGGAACAGTCAGAACCGACAGGGAGAGGGAGATGAGAAGGGGAACACTCAGAACCGACAGGGAGAGGGGGATGAGAAGAGATGAGAAGGGGAACAGTCAGAACCGACAGGGAGAGAGAGTTGAGATGAGAAGGGGAACAGTCAGAACTGACAGGGAGAGGGAGATGAGATGAGAAGGGGAACCGTCAGAACTTACAGGGAGAGGGAGATGAGATGAGAAGGGGAACAGTCAGAACCGACAGGGTGAGGGAGATGAGATGAGAAGGGGAACAGTCAGAACCAACAGGGAGAGGGAGATGAGAAGGGGAAATCGTCAGAACCGACAGGGTGAGGGAGATGAGATGAGAAGGGGAAGAGTCAGAATCGACAGGGAGAGAGAGATGAGATGAGAAGGGGGACAGTCAGAACCGACAGGGAGAGGGAGATGAGAAGGGGAACAGTCAGAACCGACAGGGAGAGGGAGATGAGAAGGGGAACATTCAGAACCGACAGGGAGAGGGAGATGAGAAGAGATGAGAAGTGGAACAGACAGAACCGAAAAGGAGAGGGAGATGAGATGAGATGAGAAGGGGATCAGTCAGAACCTACAGGGAGAGGGAGATGAGAAGGGCAACAGTTAGAACCGACAGGGAGAGGGAGATGAGATGAGAAGTGGAACAGTCAGAACCTACAAGGTGAGGGAGATGAGATGAGAAGGGGAACAGTCAGAACCGACAGGGAGAGGGAGATGAGAAGGAGAACAGTCAGAACTGACAGGGAGAGGGAGATGAGAAGGGGAACAGTCAGAACCGACAGGGTGAGGGAGAAGAGATGAGAAGGAGAACAGTCAGAACCAACAGGGAGAGGGAGATGAGAAGGGGAAATCATCAGAACCGAAAAGGGTGAGGGAGATGAGATGAGAAGGGGTAGAGTCAGAATCGACAGGGAGAGAGAGATGAGAAGGGGAACAGTCAGAACCGACAGGGAGAGGGAGAGGGAGATGAGAAGGGGAACACTCAGAACCGACAGGGAGAGGGAGATGAGAAGGGGAACACTCAGAACCGACAGGGAGAGGGAGATGAGAAGAGATGAGAAGGGGAACAGTTAGAAAAGACAGGGAGAGAGAGATGAGATGAGAAGCGGAACAGTCAGAACTGACAGGGAGAGGGAGATGAGATGAGAAGGGGAACCGTCAGAACTTACAGGGAGAGGGAGATGAGATGAGAAGGGGAACAGTCAGAACCGACAGGGTGAGGGAGATGAGAAGAGAAGGGGAACAGTCAGAACCGACAGGGAGAGGGAGATGAGAAGAGAAGGGGAACAGTCAGAACCGACAGGGAGAGGAAGATGAGAAGAGAAGGGGAACAGTCAGAACCGACAGGGAGAGGGAGATGAGAAGGAGAACAGTCAGAACTGACAGGGAGAGGGAGATGAGAAGGGGAACAGTCAGAACCGACAGGGTGAGGGAGAAGAGATGAGAAGGAGAACAGTCAGAACCAACAGGGAGAGGGAGATGAGAAGGGAAATCATCAGAACCGAAAAGGGTGAGGGAGATGAGATGAGAAGGGGTAGAGTCAGAATCGACAGGGAGAGAGAGATGAGAAGGGGAACAGTCAGAACCGACAGGGAGAGGGAGATGAGAAGGGGAACAGTCAGAACCGACAGGGAGAGGGAGATGAGAAGGGGAACAGTCAGAACCGATAGAGAGAGGGAGAAGAGAAGGGGAACAGTCAGACCCGACAGGGAGAGGGAGATGAGAAGAGAAGGGGAACAGTCAGAACCGACAGGGAGAGGGAGATGAGAAGGGGAACACTCAGAACCGACAGGGAGAGGGGGATGAGAAGAGATGAGAAGGGGAACAGTCAGAACCGACAGGGAGAGAGAGATGAGATGAGAAGGGGAACAGTCAGAACTGACAGGGAGAGGGAGATGAGATGAGAAGGGGAACCGTCAGAACTTACAGGGAGAGGGAGATGAGATGAGAAGGGGAACAGTCAGAACCGACAGGGTGAGGGAGATGAGAAGAGAAGGGGAACAGTCAGAACCGACAGGGAGAGGGAGATGAGAAGGGGAACAGTCAGAACCGTCAGGGAGAGGAAGATGAGAAGAGAAGGTGAACAGTCAGAACCGACAGGGAGAGGGAGATGAGAAGGGGAACAGTCAGAACCGACAGGGAGAGGGAGATGAGAAGGGGAACAGTCAGAACCGACAGGGAGAGGGAGATGAGAAGGGGAACAGTCAGACCCTACAGGGAGAGGGAGATGAGAAGAGAAGGGGAACAGTCAGAACCGACAGGGAGAGGGAGATGAGAAGGGGAACAGTCAGAACCGACAGGGTGAGGGAGATGAGATGAGAAGGGAACAGTCAGAACCAACAGGGAGAGGGAGATGAGATGAGAAGGGGAAATCGTCAGAACCGACGAGGGTGAGGGAGATGAGATGAGAAGGGGAAGAGTCATAACCGACAGGGAGAGGGAGATGAGAAGAGAAGGGGAACAGTCAGAACCGACAGGGAGAGGGAGATGAGAAGGGGAACAGTCAGAACCGACAGGAAGAGGGAGATGAGAAGGGGAACAGTCAGAACTGACAGGGAGAGGGAGTTGAGAAGGGGAACAGTCAGAACCAACAGGGTGAGGGAGATGAGATGAGAAGGGGAACAGTCAGAACCAACAGGGAGAGGGAGATGAGAAGGGGAAATCGTCAGAACCGACAGGGTGAGGGAGATGACATGAGAAGGGGTAGAGTCAGAATCGACAGGGAGAGAGAGATGAGATGAGAAGGGGGACAGTCAGAACCGACAGGGAGAGGGTGATGAGAAGGGGAACAGTCAGAAATGACAGGGAGAGGGAGATGAGAAGGGGAACAGTCAGAACCGACAGGGAGAGGGAGAAGAGAAGGGGAACAGTCAGAACCGACAGGGAGAGGGAGATGAGAAGAGAAGGGGAACAGTCAGAACCGACAGGGAGAGGGAGATGAGAAGGGGAACACTCAGAACCGACAGGGAGAGGGAGATGAGAAGAGATGAGAAGGGGAACATTCAGAACCGACAGGGAGAGAGAGATGAGATGAGAAGGGGAACAGTCAGAACTGGCAGGGAGAGGGAGATGAAATGAGAAGGGGAACCGTCAGAACTTACAGGGAGAGGGAGATGAGATGAGAAGGGGAACCGTCAGAACTTACAGGGAGAGGGAGATGAGATGAGAAGGGGAACAGTCAGAACCGACAGGGTGAGGGAGATGAGAAGAGAAGGGGAACAGTCAGAGCCGACAGGGAGAGGGAGATGAGAAGGGGAACAGTCAGAACCGACAGGGAGAGGAAGATGAGAAGAGAAGGGGAACAGTCAGAACCGACAGGGAGAGGGAGATGAGAAGGGGAACAGTCAGAACCGACAGGGAGAGGGAGATGAGAAGGGGAACAGTCAGAACCGACAGGGAGAGGGAGATGAGAAGGGGAACAGTCAGAACCTACAGGGAGAGGGAGATGAGAAGAGAAGGGGATCAGTCAGAACCGACAGGGAGAGGGAGATGAGAAGGGGAACAGTCAGAACCGACAGGGTGAGGGAGATGAGATGAGAAGGGGAACAGTCAGAACCAACAGGGAGAGTGAGATGAGATGAGAAGGGGAAATTGTCAGAACCGACGAGGGTGAGGGAGATGAGATGAGAAGGGGAAGAGTCAGAACCGACAGCTAGAGGGAGATGAGAAGTGAAGGGGAACAGTCAGAACCGATAGGGAGAGGGAGATGAGAAGAGATGAGAAGGGGAACAGTCAGAACTGACAGGGAGAGGGAGATGAGATGAGAAGGAGAACAGTCAGAACCGACAGGGGGAGGGAGATGAGAAGAGTAGGGGAACAGTCAGAACCGACAGGGAGATTGAGACGAGAAGGGGAATAGTCAGAACCGACAGGGAGAGAAGGATGAGAAGGGGAACAGTCAGAACCGACAGGGAGAGGGAGATGAGAAGAGAAGGGGAACAGTCAGAACCGACAGGGAGAGGGAGATGAGATGAGAAGGGGAACCGTCAGAACTTACAGGGAGAGGGAGATGAGATGAGAAGGGGAACAGTCAGAACCGACAGGGTGAGGGAGATGAGAAGAGAAGGGGAACAGTCAGAGCCGACAGGGGAGAGGGAGATGAGAAGGGGAACAGTCAGAACCGACAGGGAGAGGAAGATGAGAAGAGAAGGGGAACAGTCAGAACCGACAGGGAGAGGGAGATGAGAAGGGGAACAGTCAGAACCGACAGGGAGAGGGAGATGAGAAGGGGGACAGTCAGAACCGACAGGGAGAGGGAGATGAGAAGGGGGACAGTCAGAACCGACAGGGAGAGGGAGATGAGAAGGGGAACAGTCAGAACCGACAGGGAGAGGGAGATGAGAAGAGAAGGGGAACAGTCAGAACCGACAGGGAGAGGGAGATGAGATGAGAAGGGGAACAGTCAGAACCGACAGGGAGAGGGAGATGAGAAGAGGAACAGTCAGAACCGACAGTTAGAGGGAGATGAGATGAGAAGAGAATGGGAACAGTCAGAACCGACAGGGAGAGGGAGATGAGAAGAGGAACAGTCAGAACCTACAGGGAGAGGGAGATGAGAAGGGGAACAGTCAGAACCGACAGGGCGAGGGAGATGAGAAGGGGAACAGTCAGAACCGACAGGGCGAGGTGAGATGAGAAGGGGAACAGTCAGAACCGACAGGGAGAGGGAGATGAGAAGAGATGAGAAGGGGAACAGTCAGAACCGACAAGGATAGGGAGATGAGAAGAGATGAGAAGTGGAACAGTCAGAACCGACAAGGATAGGGAGATGAGAAGAGATGAGAAGGGGAACAGTCAGAACCGACAGGGAGGGAGATGAGATGAGATGAGAAGGAGAACAGTCATAACCGAAAGGGGGAGGGAGATGAGAAGGGGAACAGTCCGAACCGTTAGGGAGAGGGAGATGAGAAGGAGAACAGTCATAACCGACAGGGAGAGGGAGATGAGAAGGGGAACAGTCAGAACCGACAGTGAGAGGGAGATGAGAAGGAGAACAGTCATAACCGACAGTGAGAGGGAGATGAGAAGGAGAACAGTCAGAACCGACAGGGGGAGGGAGATGAGAAGGGGAACAGTCATAACCGACAGGGGGAGGGAGATGAGAAGGGGAACAGTCATAACCGACAGGGGGAGGGAGATGAGAAGGGGAACAGTCCGAACCGTCAGGGAGAGGGAGATGAGAAGGAGAACAGTCATAACCGACAGGGGGAGGGAGATGAGAAGGGGAACAGTCATAACCGACAGGGGGAGGGAGATGAGAAGGGGAACAGTCATAACCGTCAGGGAGAGGGAGATGAGAAGGAGAACAGTCATAACCGACAGGGGGAGGGAGATGAGAAGGGGAACAGTCATAACCGACAGGGGGAGGGAGATGAGAAGGGGAACAGTCATAACCGACAGGGGGAGGGAGATGAGAAGGGGAACAGTCATAACCGACAGGGGGAGGGAGATGAGAAGGGGAACAGTCATAACCGACAGGGGGAGGGAGATGAGAAGGGGAACAGTCCGAACCGTCAGGGAGAGGGAGATGAGAAGGGGAACAGTCATAACCGACAGGGGGAGGGAGATGAGAAGGGGAACAGTCAGAGCCGACAGAGAGAGGTAGATGAGAAGAGAAGGGGAACAGTCAGAACCAACAGGGAGAGGGAGATGAGAAGAGAAGGGGAACAGTCAGAACCAACAGGGAGAGGGAGATGAGAAGAGAAGGGGAACAGTCAAAACCGACAGGGGGAGGGAGATGAGAAGGGGAACAGTCAGAACCGACAGGGAGAGGGAGATAAGAAGGGGAACAGTCAGAACCGACAGGGAGAGGGAGATGAGAAGGGGAACAGTCAGAACCGACAGGTAGAGGGAGATGAGATGAGAAGTGGAACAGTAGGAGGATTGAAGGGAGGGTTCTGGATGTGAAACAGAGGAGAGGAGAGGAGAGATAGTGAAGGGAGGGTTAGGTGATGTGGAAGAGAGGAGAGGAGAGATAGTGAAGGGAAGGTTAGGGGATGTGAAACAGAGGAGAGGAGATAGTGACGGGAGGGTTAGGGGATGTGAAAGAGAGGAGAGTAGATATAGTGAAGCGAGGGTTAGGGGATGTGAAACAGAAGAGAGGAGATAGTGACGGGAGGGTTAGGGGATGTGAAACAGAGGAGAGGAGAGATAGTTAGGGGATGTGAAACAGAGGAGAGGAGAGATAGTGAAGGGAGGGTTAGGGGATGTGAAAGAGAGGAGAGTAGAGATAGTGAAGGGAGGGTTAGGGGATGTGAAACAGAGGAGAGATCGTGGTAGATTTTTAAGGGGGTTCAGAAATAATGTTCATGTTTGGTAGATATGTGGGGTGTGAAGAGATTATGGGTGTTTGGTAGATATGTGGGGCGCGAAGAGATAATGTGTGTTTGGTAGATATGTGGGGGGTGCAGGGATAATGTGTGGGTTTGTCAAATATTTGCATCTGAGTAAATTGATCGGACTTGATTTGCATGTCAATGTCTCTGTCTCCCAGACCTAGATTAGAAATACACACATTCACTAATCCCAAATTACCAGCACACTATAGCATGGGCCGTGCAGGGCGCTGTGTGTGTGTGTGCATGTGTGCGTGTGTGGGTGTGTGTTTTGAGCTTGTTTCACGTTTATCTCTGCATGTTTATTCGTGTCTTCTGATGTGTGTGTGTATGGTGTGTGTGGTCATATAGGAGGTTTCCATGACTGATGGTGGAATTCTCCTCCTGTGGGAGAGGTCAGAGTGTAGATGAGAGCTAAGACCCCCAACACCACACACTGGCGTATCCTGTGTTGTTGTGCAGAGTGCTTTGTTTGCAGTGTGTTCCAGTCTTCAAACCTTTATAGCATGAAATACTCTGCCACTGTGAAGCCATGGTGCAGGTGTTTACACCACACACACACGCACACACACACAACCACCACCACTACACACACAACCACCACCACCACCACACATACACAACCACCACCACCACCACACACACAACCACCACCACCACCACCACCACCACCACCACGTATGTAATCCCTCTGAGAGTTAGAGAGCCTCTCACAACAGTCAGTCTCCTCTCAGTAGTCCTCTGTTTCCTCTGTTTCCTCTGCTCACTGCTATTTGTTTTTCTACTACAGTGTCTACTTCTGTCTGTGCATCTTCCTCCACCTCCTCTACTGCTTGTTCTCCTACTTCACCTCCTCTCCTGTCTCTCTCTCTGTGTTTTCCAACTTTGTCTCTCTGCTGAAGGGTTGAAGGGTATGATGGATGTTTCAAAAACAGAAGACAACCTGAGTGGCAACTCAAGATCAGATCGTGCTTTTGCCTGTGTGTGTGTGTGTGTGTGTGTGTGTGTGTGTGTGTGTGTGTGTGTGTGTGTGTGTGTGTGTGTGTGTGTGTGTGTGTGTGTGTGTGTGTGTGTGTGTGTGTGTGTGTGTGTGTGTGTGTGTGTGTGTGTGTGTGTGTGTGGGTGTGTGTGTGTGTGTGTGGTTGCTGTTAGGAGCTGGAGGTTATTTTAGCCTATTTTCTGTTTCAGTCTTGGTTGCGCTTAGTTTACGACCCGTACAACAGGGACTCAGATATACAGTATATTCTGTTTTAAAAAAATAATGAAACATCAATCATTACCTTTCTGTATAGTTTTAGAGAGAGTCAGGGATGCAGGACGAGAACACACACACACTCCTCCTCTCCTGTTACTAGGGTGAAGGCTGTCTGAGGGTATCGACAGACGGATGATGGGACACACACACACACATGCATACACACACACACACACACACACACACACACACACACACACACACACACACACACACACACACACACACACACACACACACACACGCATGCATACACACACACACACACACACACACACACACACACACACACACACAAATCAAATCAAATCAAATCAAATTTATTTATATAGCCCTTCGTACATCAGCTGATATCTCAAAGTGCTGTACAGAAACCCAGCCTAAAACCCCAAACAGCAAGCAATGCAGGTGTAGAAGCACGGTGGCTAGGAAAAACTCCCTAGAAAAGCCAAAACCTAGGAAGAAACCTAGAGAGGAACCAGGCTATGTGGGGTGGCCAGTCCTCTTCTGGCTGTGCCGGGTAGAGATTATAACAGAACATGGCCAAGATGTTCAAATGTTCATAAATGACCAGCATGGTCGAATAATAATAAGGCAGAACAGTTGAAACTGGAGCAGCAGCACGGCCAGGTGGACTGGGGACAGCAAGGAGTCATCATGTCAAGTAGTCCTGGGGCATGGTCCTAGGGCCGCGGTTCAGTTGAAACTGGAGCAGCAGCACGGCCAGGTGGACTGGGGACAGCAAGGAGTCATCATGTCAGGTAGTCCTGGGGCATGGTCCTAGGGCTCAGGTCCTCCGAGAGAGAAGGAGAGAATTAGAGAACGCACACTTAGATTCACACAGGACACCGAATTGGACAGGAGAAGTACTCCAGATATAACAAACTGACCCCAGCCCCCGACACATAAACTACTGCAGCATAAATACTGAAGGCTGAGACAGGAGGGGTCAGGAGACACTGTGGCCCCACCCGAGGACACCCCCGGACAGGGCCAAACAGGAAGGATATAACCCCACCCACTATGCCAAAGCACAGCCCCCACACCACTGGAGGGATATCTTCAACCACCAACTTACCATCCTGAGACAAAGCTGAGTATAGCCCGCAAAGATCTCCGCCACGGCACAACCCAAGGGGGCGCCAACCCAGACAGGATGACCACATCAGTGAATCAACCCACTCAGGTGACGCACCCCCTCAGGGACGGCATGAGAGAGCCCCAGCAAGCCAGTGACTCAGCCCCTGTAATAGGGTTAGAGGCAGAGAATCCCAGTGGAAAGAGGGGAACCGGCCAGGCAGAGACAGCAAGGGTGGTTCGTTGCTCCAGAGCCTTTCCGTTCACCTTCCCACTCCTGGGCCAGACTACACTCAATCATATGACCCACTGAAGAGATGAGTCTTCAGTAAAGACTTAAAGGTTGAGACCGAGTTTGCGTCTCTGACATGGGTAGGCAGACCGTTCCATAAAAATGGAGCTCTATAGGAGAAAGCCCTGCCTCCAGCTGTTTGCTTAGAAATTCTAGGGACAATTAGGAGGCCTGCGTCTTGTGACCGTAGCGTACGTGTAGGTATGTACGGCAGGACCAAATCAGAGAGATAGGTAGGAGCAAGCCCATGCAATGCTTTGTAGGTTAGCAGTAAAACCTTGAAATCAGCCCTTGCTTTGACAGGAAGCCAGTGTAGGGAGGCTAGCACTGGAGTAATATGATCAAATTTTTTGGTTCTAGTCAGGATTCTAGCAGCCGTATTTAGCACTAACTGAAGTTTATTTAGTGCTTTATCCGGGTAGCCGGAAAGTAGAGCATTGCAGTAGTCTAACCTAGAAGTGACAAAAGCATGGATTAATTTTTCTGCATCATTTTTGGACAGAAAGTTTCTGATTTTTGCAATGTTACGTAGATGGAAAAAAGCTGTCCTTGAAATGGTCTTGATATGTTCTTCAAAAGAGAGATCAGGGTCCAGAGTAACGCCGAGGTCCTTCACAGTTTTATTTGAGATGACTGTACAACCATTAAGATTAATTGTCAGATTCAACAGAAGATCTCTTTGTTTCTTGGGACCTAGAACAAGCATCTCTGTTTTATCCGAGTTTAAAAGTAGAAAGTTTGCTGCCATCCACTTCCTTATGTCTGAAACACATGCTTCTAGCGAGGGCAATTTTGGGGCTTCACCATGTTTCATTGAAATGTACAGCTGTGTATCATCCGCATAGCAGTGAAAGTTAACATTATGTTTTCGAATAACATCCCCAAGAGGTAAAATATATAGTGAAAACAACAGCGGTCCTAAAACGGAACCTTGAGGAACACCGAAATTTACAGTTGATTTGTCAGAGGACAAACCATCCACAGAGACAAACTGATATCTTTCCGACAGATAAGATCTAAACCAGGCCAGAACTTGACCGTGTAGACCAATTTGGGTTTCCAATCTCTCCAAAAGAATGTGGTGATCGATGGTATCAAAAGCAGCACTAAGGTCTAGGAGCACGAGGACAGATGCAGAGCCTCGGTCCGATGCCATTAAAATGTCATTTACCACCTTCACAAGTGCCGTCTCAGTGCTATGATGGGGTCTAAAACCAGACTGAAGCATTTCATATACATTGTTTGTCTTCAGGAAGGCAGTGAGTTGCTGAGCAACAGCCTTTTCTAAGATTTTTGAGAGGAATGGAAGATTCGATATAGGCCGATAGTTTTTTATATTTTCTGGGTCAAGGTTTGGCTTTTTCAAGAGAGGCTTTATTACTGCCACTTTTAGTGAGTTTGGTACACATCCGGTGGATAGAGAGCCGTTTATTATGTTCAACATAGGAGGGCCAAGCACAGGAAGCAGCTCTTTCAGTAGTTTAGTTGGAATAGGGTCCAGTAAGCAGCTTGAAGGTTTAGAGGCCATGATTATTTTCATCATTGTGTCAAGAGATATAGTACTAAAACACTTGAGCGTCTCTCTTGATCCTAGGTCCACGCAGAGTTGTGCAGACTCAGGACAACTGAGCTTTGAAGGAATACGCAGATTTAAGGAGGAGTCTGTAATTTGCTTTCTAATAATCATAATTTTTTCCTCAAAGAAGTTCATGAATTTATCACTGCTAAAGTGAAAGTCATCCTCTCTTGGGGAATGCTGCTTTTTAGTTAGCTTTGCGACCGTATCAAAAAGGAATTTTGGATTGTTCTTATTGTCCTCAATTAAGTTAGAAAAATAGGATGATCGAGCAGCAGTAAGGGCTCTTCGGTACTGCACGGTACTGTCTTTCCAAGCTAGACGGAAGACTTCCAGTTTGGTGTGGCGCCATTTCCGTTCCAATTTTCTGGAAGCTTGCTTCAGAGCTCGGGTATTTTCTGTGTACCAGGGAGCTAGTTTCTTATGAGAAATGTTTTTAGTTTTTAGGGGTGCAACTGCATCTAGGGTATTGCGCAAGGTTAAATTGAGTTCCTCAGTTAGGTGGTTAACTGATTTTTGTCCTCTGGTGTCATTGGGTAGACAGAGGGAATCTGGAAGGACATCAAGGAATCTTTGTGTTGTCTGTGAATTTATAGCACGACTTTTGATGTTCCTTGGTTGGGGTCTGAGCAGATTATTTGTTGCAATTGCAAACGTAATAAAATGGTGGTCCGATAGTCCTGGATTATGAGGAAAAACATTAAGATCCACAACATTTATTCCATGGGACAAAACTAGGTCCAGCGTATGACTGTGACAGTGAGTGGGTCCAGAGACATGTTGGACAAAACCCACTGAGTCGATGATGGCTCCGAAAGCCTTTTGGAGTGGGTCTGTGGACTTTTCCATGTGAATATTAAAGTCACCAAAGATTAGAATATTATCTGCTATGACTACAAGGTCCGATAGGAATTCAGGGAACTCAGTGAGGAACGCTGTATATGACCCAGGAGGCCTGTAAACAGTAGCTATAAAAAGTGATTGAGTAGGCTGCATAGATTTCATGACTAGAAGCTCAAAAGACGAAAACGTCATTTTTTTTTTTTTTGTAAATTGAAATTTGCTATCGTAAATGTTAGCAACACCTCCGCCTTTGCGGGATGCACGGGGATATGGTCACTAGTGTAGCCAGGAGGTGAGGCCTCATTTAACACAGTAAATTCATCAGGCTTAAGCCATGTTTCAGTCAGGCCAATCACATCAAGATTATGATCAGTGATTAGTTCATTGACTATAATTGCCTTTGAAGTAAGGGATCTAACATTAAGTAGCCCTATTTTGAGATGTGAGGTATCATGATCTCTTTCAATAATGACAGGAATGGAGGTGGTCTTTATCCTAGTGAGATTGCTAAGGCGAACACCGCCATGTTTAGTTTTGCGCAACCTAGGTCGAGGCACAGACACGGTCTCAATGGTGATAGCTGAGCTGACTACACTGACTATGCTAGTGGCAGACTCCACTATGCTGGCAGGCTGGCTAACAGCCTGCTGCCTGGCCTGCACCCTATTTCATTGTGGAGCTAGAGGAGTTAGAGCCCTGTCTATGTTGGTAGATAAGATGAGAGCACCCCTCCAGCTAGGATGGAGTCCGTCACTCCTCAGCAGGTCAGGCTTGGTCCTGTTTGTGGGTGAGTCCCAAAAAGAGGGCCAATTATCTACAAATTCTAACTTTTCGGAGGGGCAGAAAACAGTTTTCAACCAGCGATTGAGTTGTGAGACTCTGCTGTAGAGCTCATCACTCCCCCTAACTGGGAGGGGGCCAGAGACAATTACTCGATGCCGACACATCTTTCTAGCTGATTTACACGCAGAAGCTATGTTGCGCTTGGTGATCTCTGACTGTTTCATCCTAACATCGTTGGTGCCGACGTGGATAACAATATCTCTATACTCTCTACACTCGCCAGTTTTAGCTTTAGCCAGCACCATCTTCAGATTAGCCTTAACGTCGGTAGCCCTGCCCCCGGTAAACAATGTATGATCGCTGGATGATTCGTTTTAAGTCTAATACTGCGGGTAATGGAGTCGCCAATGACTAGAGTTTTCAATTTGTCAGAGCTAATGGTGGGAAGCTTCGGCGTCTCAGACCCCGTAACGGGAGGAGTATAGACCAGAGAAGGCTCGGCCTCTGACTCCGACTCGCTACTTAATGGGGAAAACCGGTTGAAAGTTTCTGTCGGCTGAATGAGCGACACCGGTTGAGCATTCCTACAGCATTTCCTTCCAGAAACCGTGAGAAAGTTGTCCGGCTGCGGGGACTGTGCCAGGGGATTTATACTACTATCTGTACTTGCTGGTGGCACAGACGCTGTTTCATCCTTTCCTACACTGAAATTACCCTTGCCTAACGATTGCGTCTGAAGCCGGGCTTGTAGCACAGCTATCCTCGCCGTAAGGCGAGTACAGCGACTGCAATTAGAAGGCATCATGTTAATGTTACTACTTAGCTTCGGGTGTTGGAGGTCCTGACGAATCGTGTCCAGATAAAGCGTCCGGAGTGAAAAAGTTGTGGGTGGAAAAAAAAAAAATATATATATATGTGTGTGTGTGTATAACAACAGTAATTAAAAAGTAAAAACCGTAAAATTGTCAGGTAGCAAAATAGGTTGGCAACAAAACGCACAGCACAGCAACTCGAAAACAGGTCTGCAACTCGAAAACACACACACACACACACACACACACACACACACACACACACACTTCTATCTGGGTGGGTCAACTGAAACACAAAATCAGCCAAAATAACCTGCAGCCATGCAATCAGAAGGTTTCTTACTCTCTCCTCCGTATCTCTCAGGTCATGACCCATCCAATCAGAAGGTTTCTTACTCTCTCCTCCGTATCTCTCAGGTCATGACCCATCCAATCAGAAGGTTTCTTACTCTCTCCTCCGTATCTCTCAGGTCATGACCCATCCAATCAGAAGGGTTCTTACTCTCTCCTCCGTATCTCTCAAGTCATGACCCATCCAATCAGAAGGTTTCTTACTCTCTCCTCCGTATCTCTCAAGTCATGACCCATCCAATCAGAAGGGTTCTTACTCTCTCCTCTGTATCTCTCAGGTCATGACCCATCCAATCAGAAGGTTTCTTATTCTCTCCTCCATATCTCTCAGGTCATGACCCATCCAATCAGAAGGTTTCTTATTCTCTCCTCCATATCTCTCAGGTCATGACCCATCCAATCAGAAGGGTTCTTACTCTCTCCTCCGTATCTCTCAAGTCATGACCCATCCAGCCAGATGGTTTCTGGGTATTGTGGTCTTCAGATGAACAGTTCTTCAGTGTGATGCACTACAAGTGAGCCATGTCCATGCTCTGACAGATACAGATGTGTATAGAATATGTACTGTATGTGTTCTTGTGTCAGTCTTAAACTGTGTTTACACAGGCAATTCTCTGCTTTTTTCACTAATTGGTCTTTTGACCAATCAGATTGGCTCTGAAAAAGAGCTGGTGTGGAAAGATCTGATGTGATTGGTCAAAG